>NC_089824.1:70542273-70739773 GCF_035046505.1 Tiliqua scincoides
TTCTGGTGCTTAGTGGCTCAGCCCAGTGCAAGAGAAATCACTTCCCCTTACCCTGGGGAGAGCCACTGCAGCTCCAATGGGGCTACTCGGATCTGCCCCACCGAAATCGGTGGCACAAATCTGAGCAGCCTGGAGCTGGCCCAGGCTGCCGGGGAACTGCGTTAGATTTCATTAAAACAAAATAAGCAGTTGGCACAAAAAATTAACTGTCCTTCCTGGTCCATTTTTTCTCTCTGCTATTCAATACCTATTGTACCTTTAGAAAGATATCAAGCGTTACCAAGGTATATTAATTAATATATAAAGCATCAGATAAGATTAGATGGATGTGCCCAATGGGCTTCCACCAAAATAGCTTTTGTGGTAGGCTATTTTGTGGAAGGTTTCTGCTGCTACTAATATTTGTCCCTGAAAGTGTTGGAAGAGTGCTGAAATATAGGTTGTTCATTTGGATGTCTTTAATCCTCTTGGTGTGAATAAAAACACTTGTTTACAATTTGAATTGTTTTACATTATATTGCTTATTAGGTAGGTAGGTAGGTAGGTTCGCAGAGCAAGAAATTATTTCCTTATATGTAACAATCAGTGTACTTGAGGGACTGATAGGATGTAGTACTAATGATTGCAAGCTCCCTTCCGTAGTGCAGATGTGCTTACCAAGTGAGCTTTAAACATTTAAACCCAAGATTCAATGCATTACAGGGAAATTGTTTAACTGTTGTGTTCAATTTTATATGCAAGTTGTTTCTTGTCAATTCTGGTGATAAACTTTGCAAAGAAAAGCTAAATAACAGTGGTCAATAAGAAGCACAGGCAAAAACAGAGCACCCATACCCCCCCACCACCACCCCACACACACACACACACACACACACACACACACACACACACACTGAAATGCCATGTATGAGAATGTTTCCAGCCTACTGCTACCTGAAAATCTGGCACTAAAAATACAGTAATCTAAAATATCAGTGCCAAAAATAATAAGCAACAAGAATCAGCATTGAAACAGGGCCTGGGTAGGGCCAAATCAACTGAAAAAGATATCTTCCTAGGAAGAAACACCAAGACTCTCAAGCAACTGATAGATACAATTAAACCTTACAATCAAATGACAATAATGCAGTCAAAACACACAGGCTACAGTCATGTACACACCTGCCTGGGAGTAGGTTCCACTAAACTCAATGGAACTAGCTTCCAGTCAGCCATTACATAGGATCGCACTGAGAATCACCTACGGCCATATCAGCTGAGCTACTGCCATTAGGTCAGGAAGTAATATCTGAATCTGGGAAGTGTTCTAAAATATCATACAGTTTTTCAGCACATTCATCTGAAAAGTTGTTGAACCCATTATAGCCAACAGCAATTTCTAAGATGGAGACAGTCGAAAAGAGTTATTTCAATGGCACATATTCCCAGGTGCACGTGTGTCCTAAGTGCATATGTTAGCAACCCATTGCCATGCAGTTTTACTCAGAAGTAGGTCTTTCCATTTTCTATAGGGTTTACTACCCAAAAAGGGTGCACAGGACAACTGTTTAAACCATCTTAACCAGATCGTAGGATGAGTCCACTTGCAAATATTCTGCCAGCTTGTACAGAGAGCCAGGTTAATAATCATTCATTATTTTACTGGGTCAACCAGCAAAATTGTGTTTGGCAAGTACAGGGATCTGAGAAGCCAGTTGGTTTTGGAGCATGCTCTCTCTCTCTCTCTCTCTCTCTCTCTCTCTCTCTCTCTCTCCCCCCCCCCCCCCATGCCAGAAGGCAAGGCTGCATCCATGATGCCCCAATTCAGCCAGGTTCTTCCTACAATTTTCTACATTCCTCTCGGACAGTGGTTTTCATCCTTTTTTGTGCCACAACCCTACAAAGGAAACAAAGTACAGTATGAGACTGGGGATCCACTGCTGTTCCCACCCCCCTCCCAGGACCTGACCCTCCTATCCCCATCTCCCCATCTTTGTCTCCTTCACAACAACCCTTCGAGGTAGCTACCTGAACAGGGCTGACCTGAGGAGCTGTGGGGCAAGACAGCAAGAAGAGGCTGTGCAGCCTTATATCAAACACTCCATTTTGATAAGGCAGTACCATTACTGGATTGGATCCAAGCCCTCTCTTGTTTTTGAAAGATTTGTTTTGAAAGGTTGTTGCGAATCCCCAGATGAGGCTTCGTGACCCACAGGTTGAAGAACACTGCTCTAGGGTTCATTCTTGTCTTGCCATGTGGCATTCTGGCTTCACTTCATGGCATCACCCAAGGGGATGGCATTCAGGGACAGAAGGAACATGGATGGAGGAGGAAGACAGAGATTTGAACCTTCTTCACATTCATAATTAAATTGCACATAATCTGTCAAGTAATCTGTTATTTTCACAAATCATTACTGAGTCCCAAAAATAAATCAACATGGCACTTTTTACAAAATGCACACAATGGGCATACAAACTATGCTAGCACACAATGTCAGATTCATCTTTAGTGTCTTAACGATTGCAAGGGGGAAGAAACACATTCCAGGAATAAGCTATGTGTATCCCCAGTATATACTTAGATTAGTATTTGTCTGAGTCTGTATATATATAACAGACTGTTGGGAAAACTAATAAGAACACATTCTAATACATTTGTTTGCTTTAAATGTTTTGATCTCTTCCCCCCCCCCCTCCCCAGCCACTCTTTTCCCACAAACCACTATCTGGCTGCTCACTTTGCTCCCCTGACACCCTAATTCCAACCCTGTGTCACTCACTGCAGTCAATCAGTAGTGTTGCAAGATCAGCAGAGACATGGATTTCTAATAAGATTAAAGCTTGTGAGTAGGGCTTCAGCCCTTTCCTTTTCTGAGGCAGAGGAGCTGTTGTGTTGGTGTGATCAAGCTATTTGGTTTCTGCATATCATAACCTGCTTGGATTCCACGTCTTTTAAGGAATCTATTTTTTATTTATTTATTTTATTTATTTATTACTCAGGAAAACTGAACCTGAGCAACTTTAATATAGAGAGCAAAATTACTGCAGTTTTCCAGCCAGTTCCATAGGATGAAATCCTACACACTGTAGAATTAAACATCATCATTTGAATGCCCTTCTGTTCCCCAAAGCTGACAGCTAACATGTTCCTTTGAGAGCCCAATCCTGTGCATGTCTACTCAAAGTAAGCCCCATTATAGTCAATGGAGCTTACTCCCCAGTAAGTGTGGACACGATTGCAGTCTGAGGAATTCTGTTCTCCCAGAACATTTCTTCTTTACTTTGGACACTTAACATGCCAAATAACCCATATTAAACCCATGCCAAGAAACACATGAATGTGCCAGAAAAACCCATTACTGTACAAAACCATCCCAGTATTTCTGGCCTTTCTGGTTTTGATTGCTGGGTAAGAACTTATAATCTCAAGGTATTGTGAGTACCATGGTTTTGTCAGAAATCTCAGTATTATTTCTTCACCAACTCTAGCTCTTAGAAGGTACTGGATATTTAAGAGACACAGCTTTTCCCATTCATCAAGGACTAGTTCTGCCCAAATATATTTCAAATAATTATTGATTTTCTATTTGCATGAAGCTCAGGGCTGCATTGTCCCTGCATTGGAGCTGGAAAGTTGGTTAGGATTTGTCCCTCACTTACCATTCACCACCCACCAATCCATTCACCACCCACCAATCCAGATGAGCAGTCCCCAAATGAAGAAACACATACATTCTATTACATTTTTTTTCCTGCCCCCGCCAAGACGTTCAGAGAAGCATATATAATTGTCTCCCTGTGTTTTATTCTCACAAGAATCCTGTGAGGTAGACTAGACCAAAAGAGGGTGATTGGCCCAAGGTTCATGACTGATTTGAGATTTGAGGCCGTCATCTAAAACTCTAACAGCCCAATTCTAAGCAGGTCTACTTCAAAACCTTCAAGAGGTTTAGCACTTGCCTGATTCCCACTGGCATAGCTAGAGGGGGCGGTGCACTAAGTTTTGCAGGGAGCCTGTTCTGTCACAGCTCCCAACTCCCTTCTAATGCCCGTTTTTTGGCTAATTAACACCCTCCTTTTCCAGGAACAACAGCTGCAGTGTGCAATGGAATGAACACAGAACTCCTTATCTACAGCAAATAACAAGAATTTATTGCTACAAACACAGACACTCCCCGCAAGTCCTCTTGTCCAGAGGCTTTCCCTCCCCAAAACTCCACTTAACTCCAGGGGTAACGTCTGAAGCCTCCACTCCAAGTCCAATCTGGTCTCCAAAACACAGTCCAGTCTTCTGCAGTAGAGTTTCTCCTCTCCAGCAGTGTGTCTCCTCCAGCAGGGTCCTGGCAGTCCTCTCTTCCTGTAGGTCTGGGTCAGGTAGCTCTCTTAGTCGGCTTCCGGCTGGGTCAGCGTCCTGCTTGGCCAGCCCTTGGCTCCTTCTGAAGCTGCCTTTTATCCTGCAACCCCTTGTTAAGTCCAAATTCAGCTCAGCTGTGAGCTACCTTGTTAAGTCCAAGTTAGGCTCAGCTGAGCTATCTCTTCAGTCCATGAGTCCATGCAAAGTCCCATCAAGGTCCAATGAAGCTCAGGTGTCCATCCAGGTCTCCATTGGCCTTGATTGATTACAGCTGTGGAGCCAGCCCTGCCCTTCCTAGAGCTGTCAAACAGCTGACAAAAAAGGGAATCGCTGTCAACACCACATCATCCACCTGATGATCTTCTGATCTTCCATTACAGAGCCTCCATGTGGACAGGGGGCAAATGGAGGCGAATGGCTCCCAAGGGGAGGGGGAGGAGCTGATTGCATGCTGCAGGAAGGCTCCCTGCAAAACTTAGTGCACCGCTCCCCCCTCTAGCTATGCCAGTGCTGATTCCTACCTCCTTCTAGCTACAATCACACGGATTGATGGATCGGAATGGTGTTGGCGAAGAGCACAAAGCCTCTTGATGAGTTCACAATAACCCTGCCCAGATAAAAACAGGCAAACAACCCAGTCAAGTGGTAAAGTTGTCAGTCTGGTACATACTGTATAAGAGTCCAATCCAAAGCTCAGCATGCTGGCCTGCCACTGGCACGCACCATCATAAATGTGCCATATAGCACATTTGAGAGGGTTAGAGCCGGAGTGCCAGAGCTGGGCCGGCGTGAGCCTGCACTGGACCAGCGCTGGTGAGAGGCTGGCAGTTTCCCTGGCATTCACCCAGACTGCTGGGTGGCAGAGAAGTGAGTGGGGGTGTGGGGGGAGGCAGGGAGGAGGCATTCCGGGGTGGGGGGAGGGAGCGCAGCAGGAGGAGGGCAGGACCGGTGGAACTCAGCTCCACCAGATCCTGAACTCCATGTTGGGCTGCACATCCCAACATGGGACTCTCCGATTCTGTGCTGGCAAAAGAGCTGTTGCAGAATCGAGTAGCCCCTTTGCAGGGTTACTGCCCTTACCCGGGGGAAGGGGACAAAAGTAGCCATTTTGGCGCTGCAGCAGCCCCATGCTCTGGGCAGCTCTTCATTGGGCTGCCCCTCAGTCAGTAGAGTAGCAAGCAAGATGCCACCTTGGACATTTTATTATTTTTTTAAGAGTATAATGCATGGTATAAATTATTATTTTTTTAAAAAACCAAAGAAGTAAGCAAGCCAAAGAAATGACACTCTCACAGATGGATAGATTCTAATGGCCAGCTGGAGACTGTCTTGATTTGTCTTAAAACATAAAAACAAATACATGAAAGCTGCTAAATCCTATTGGGAGAAATACCATGGCACAAGAAATGGAGGGTTAGGAAGGCAAATGTTCGAAAGAGAGAGTCCAAAAATCATAACTAGGCAACATTACAAAAAAGGGCCACGGTCAACAATGCAGTGTTTGGCGTAGATACAATGAGCAATAGAAAAAAACAGCAAAATACACTATATTCAGAATTTATACCATCTTCCTCATGAAAAGCACCTCTTGCCAGCCATCTGCTAAAGCATCCGAGACAGGCACTCATACATTATGGCTGCTGTCTATTCATTCATAATTGTAGCTCACATCTCAAGAAATAGATCTGTTCCTCTTTTTCATATCTATCTGCCTGGCCTGTCAAGAGCTGTACTAGATTACCTTTTTCCCCTCACTGTACTAAACTGTGGTTTTCCAAATAAATTATTACACTACTCTTGGCTTGCAGCAATCGTATGGCAGAATGGATAAACAATTCACAGGGCTCAGCCATCACTCTAAATCTTCATCAGACACTGTTTCTGTGGCTGCACCCCTTTATCTTGAATGTGTCATTCCTAATTTCTGGTTTCAGGTTCTTTCCACATTATTTCATATTGGCTCGAACTGCAGTACATGTGTCCATACACACACACACACACAAACTGGCAATACACAGTGCTAACGACACTGGCTCACACACACAGGTGTGGGTAAGGAAGATGCACTGTGCAAATTCTTGTCACCAGTTCACAATTAGGACAAATTAGAACAATCATGCAGAGGCTGTTGAAAACATCTTCATATGGTGGTGATTTGTGGGAGTCATAGTGATTGCCTGCTGCCTACTTTGTGGTTCTGCCCAGTCACACAGAGGTCTCCTATTCCCGTGCTATGCATTCCTGCTAGCTGCTGATGTTGGCATGCCAACTCTTTACCCCAGCAATTTTCAATCAGCGAGCCACAGCACATTGGGGTGCCCTGAATGGTCTGCTGGTGTGCCAAGGGAGACTGAGGAGGGTGATGTATTAGTAGGGCCATTGGGGGGTGGCAGTGTAGTGTGCCTTATCAATTGTCAAAAAACAGATGGTGTGCCTTGACAGTTTTTAGCACATTCTCAGAGTGCCGTGAGATGAAAAAGGCTGAAAATCAAACTCTATCCAGTTAAGCCAAAAAAACATGGCAAAGAGCATGCAAAATTTACAGCTGTTTGCATACAGGGCTGGCCCATCCATGCAGCCACTAGAAGAGGGTTTCATCAGTGGCAGATTGCAAGAGGTCTGAGGGGGTGGCAGATTTGGTGTGTCTTTCACCCCAAGCCTGCCACCATTGCTGCATCCCACCCAATCTTCACTGCCTCCCTCCCTCAGTCCAAGAATAATCTGCTTTGTGCTTAAGTGGGCACGAAGCAGATTAGTCCCCTACTTATTGCACTTCTTGTGTGCTGCCCAACCTGGAAGTGTGGGATTTCCAGTTTCACCAGTAGTCCCAAATTTCCAGGCTTCAAGGTAGTGTGCAAAGAGAGTAGTAAGGGTTTGGAGGGAGTAGCTTAAGGGTACACTCTTAGCCTCCCACACTGACCACAATTTCATTTCCACGCAGGCAATAGCATCTGCACAGGGCTTGACTTTTCTCATTACCTCCCATTTCTTCATATTTAAGATGTGTAACTCCACAATGGAGTCACGTCAATGGAGTCCTCTGTCCTCTCCACTCTTGTTTATCTCAGTTCCTAACTGTGCAGACATTTTGTCTATTCTCTAGCTGTTCAGGACACTAAAATTAAAGACTTCTTAAATTCTCACACCCTTAAATGTTTTGCCCTGACCCAGAGCTCCACATTGTCATACACACTGAGTTCCACATCAACTTAGATGGATTTCATTCATTTCACTGGTGGAATCAGCTTTGCATATAGCAAGAAATGCTCACACGGAGGTACTGTACCACCTCCACAGAAAAGAAGGGGGTTCTGCTTGCAAATTAAAGTTGCTCTGTTTATGCCTCCAAGCTGCTGCAATCACAAGAAATCAATAAATCAAGGTACATATGCTATGCTGCTACAGTATTTTATTCAATTGTTTTTTCTTAAATACAGTACTATAAACACATATTCCATAAATTACCAAGTGTTTTTAAAAAATCAACATTTGAAAAAGCCTTTGACAGACTACTCTAAAAAGATTTTCCTTTTTTACCAAGAATTATGATATTATCCATCATCCTAACTGCTCTTTAAGAAAGCTCTCCTTTCTCCCCTGCATAATGTATTCCATAATATCCCCTTTCTAACTACATGCAGGTGCATGTTTTCAGCCACTCTCCACAGTACCTTAACAATCATTGCAAATCCCACTTATCTAAACTAGTGATTACAAACCTTTAAGGAGTAGCTGTTTAATTAAAAGTAAAGTAGATGTTTATTATGTATTTAGTATGCCAGTTTTGCTATGACCCAAGCACAGTTCTCTAATTAAAATGTATAATTCTTTCACATATTACAACCCACAATATGATAATGCAAAAGCAACATAAGAGCTTATTCAAAGCACTTGCATTCGCTTCTGAATTATTATTAATAGGACTGTATGGGCGGAAAGGGGGCATCTAATCCAACTTACATTGAAAGCAGTGATTTTATGTTTACTGAGTTGTCTCCATATTAGGCTTTTTCTCCATTTACAGTTCACCCCATTATAACTGAAAATCCAGATGATGCATATATCAAACTGTTGCCTTTCTATTGTTTCCCCAACCTTTTACCATTGTTCTAAGAGCAGGTTTGTGACCATTAATGTTCTCCCTGGTGCAATTCCAGTGCAGCTTTTCTGGTGCAGACACAGGAGGTACTGTTGTTACTCCCATGAAGCTCCACCCGAGGGGTAGCATCAAATTCCGCTGCCCCAGGGTAGGCACTGGTGCCAGCATTAGTCCTCCATATTACTATTCCAGCATACCTACTTGGACCATCCATGCAGATTTCCGCCACTTGTTCCTTCCCAAGTACATGCAAAGCCAGAGTCATAACTAGGGTGGAGCCTGGGGGGCATCTGCCCTGGCACTATACCAAAGTGGGGCACATGACTGCCCTTCAGGCTTCATCCTAGTTATGGAGGAGGCGCTGGTGGCTTCACATCCCCTTCAAGGGGAGCTTCCACAGGAGAAGGAATGGAAAGTGCTGCCTCCTCTGCTCTGGAGAACAGAGCAGTGTGTTATGGCTTTGTGTACAACTCATTTTAGCTTTTCCACACATACTTGCTCGTTGCACTGAATTGCAGTCAAAATAACTTTGTTATTTCAGTTTCATTTAGAAAATTTTTCCTCATGTCTAGTCTAAATCTACTTCCCTGAAGTTTCAACCCATTGGTTTGAGTCCTGCCCTAAGGTACGCCAAAGAGCAAGTTCTTCCCTTCTTCTGCATGGCAGTCCTTCAGATTCCTACAAGTAGTCACCCATATCATATCTCCCCTTAGAGACTATAATCTTCTAGAAAAGTCATTCTCCCTTAACAATCAGCTACAAAATATCTCACTGTCTATCAAGTCTTTTCCAGAGCGAGGGAGATTTTGCTTCACCTCACTCCCCCCACTTCCCCAGCCCTTTTCTCAGCCCTCACTTACACCTCGTTTAGCCCTCACTGTGTTGGCTTCAGGCAAGTCATTCTTTATCTCCCAGCTGAACCTACTTCACATGGTTGCCATGATGGTAACATGATATCAAGAACTCCAGAGAATCCTTGGGACACTGGGAAAGAAATTCAGTCATAACATGTTGCCTTGTTCATCCCCAAATCAACTGGAATAAATACAGTAGGTTGTTTGGCTTATGTCAGCATGGCTGCACTGCGCTGAAGAAGCAGGGAATGTTGCTCCTCACGTGAGAACACCCGTCTGTTGCTCTGTTTATTGTTATTACTTTTAACGGTGACATTTGACCTCTTTAGAGGCTTGTGTGTAGCGAAGTGTTCCTGGCTCACACCTGGTGTTGGTAATAAAGCACAGCATGCATAAATAATGAAGATATGTTGGTGAAACTTCACTGCCTGTGACAAAGACCTTACTACTAGTTGTTAATGGAGACTGCTCAGCAGATGAGAACATGCCCAATTAAAGTTTATTCCAA
The DNA here is from genome assembly GCF_035046505.1 of Tiliqua scincoides. NCBI lineage: Eukaryota > Metazoa > Chordata > Lepidosauria > Squamata > Scincidae > Tiliqua > Tiliqua scincoides. The sequence goes on from NC_089824.1 coordinate 70,552,071, forward strand.
ATGACATTAGGTCATAAAAAGAAACAAAAGATGAGGGAATTGGCTTTGCTAGATTGATATCCTGTAATTTCCATTAAAATTATGTATGACTTCAAATGTACGTTACATTTTCTCAGGAAAGTATTAGTATATCCCAGTGGTATTCAAACTGGGGCGTCGTGACGCCCCAGCCTGTGGGTACTGGCCTCTGCCCCCTTAAGGGGCAGGGGTAACCAGGAGACGGGGGAAGGCAGCAGCGTGATCCACAGGATCGCACTGCTCAGGGGGGCTGCAGGGGCTTGGGTGCACTTGCACTTCCCTGCAGACCTTCGCAGGGCTCCCCAGGTCAGGAAAAGTGAAAGCGGAGCAATCGCACCCCGCTCCGCAAAACCGGAAGCAGAGCTTGATCGCTCCGCTTTCCCTTCTGACAGGGCTACAGGGACTGGGGTGCACCCTCCAGTCCCTGCAGCAGCTGTCCCTGTGTGCCGGGAGCCTGTGTGCCCTGTGTGCCGGGAGCTGTCCCTGTGTGCGGGGCTCCCCAGGTCAGGGAAAGGGAGAGTGGGGCGATAGCACTCCGCTTCCGCTTTTGCAGAGGCAGAGCAGATGGCTCCACTCTTCCTTTCCCTCACCTGGGGCGCCCTGCAGGCGCTCACGCAGAGCTCCCCGCACACAGGGGCAGCTGCTGCAGGGACTGGTGAGTGCATCCCAGTCACTGCAGCCCCTTGAGAGACGCGATCCTGGGGATTGCGTCGCTGCCTTCCCCCTGCCCCTGCTGCCTCCACCCACCCCCACAAAGACTTACTGCGGGTTTCATACTCCCAGACAGTCTTCCCCCTCCCGCAGCCTCCCCAACCCTACACCTCCCACCTTACCTGTTTTGCCCCCTCCCAGCCTCTGTTCCACCCTCCCCCTCCCGCCCCCCCCCCGTCATCCTATCTCCTCTGGCAATTCCCTCACTGGCACAGGCCTCCCTGCCAGTACTCCCAAAAGCATGCTAACTTGCAGACTGTTGGAGAATCTTTTGCAGCAAGTGCTGACTGCTTTATAGCAGTCAGCACTGTCAAAGAAGCCTCACCACCATCAGGAAGCAAGGGAAATATTGGGTCATGAGTGAATGGATTCTCATGCTTACTGACAGGATTGGCCCATCCATGAACATCTGACACTCTAACAGACCACTCACCTCTCCTCCATGCATCCTCTTCCTCTCTACTCCCTTTTATCTTTTTGAATCCCAGTAGTGAGGGGAAGAGCAACAGCAGAGTGACGTGCCACCACAGGGTTGGTATTTGTACACTGCACCAGGAGCCATGAATCTTGTGTCTGGATATTAGAAACATTTTGAGCAAATTCAGACATGACACATATTAAACTTTTAAATCACAACTACTTGTACAAACAAATCATATCCAAATCCATCATGAGTCGTCCCACCATATTACTACATATGACCTCTACCAAGTTGACAGCCTAAACTCAACAAGTAATTCTCAAGTTGCTTTGACAATAAAAGGTACTGAGGTGCACAATTCAGACCTTAATACCTGAGTGCTTGCATGTGAACATTCAGATTTTGCTACTTTTTGAGTTTACATTACTTTCCTTTGTGGGGCCTGTCTAATGTTACACTCTGTTACCACAGTCCAACTTTCATAGAGCTCACTGTATGATATCCATGAGCCCAAATGGGGAAGTGCTTTTTCAGCTACAACAACAGCAAATTCAGTGGGAAAGCCCGGAGCAGCATTATTATACAGATTTGCACTCATCTTACTAGCTGCAGATACAGCCCCTCTTGTGTATATGCTTAAAACATGTGAATTTTATGTATGATTTGAATTGAATGGCAACATTAGAATTAGAGCAAAATAAAGGTACCAACAGATCATGCAGAGTTCTATAGATAGCTTGAGCCATTTCTGCCCAAAATTGTATATATGCAACAGAAACCAAATGTGTACACCTGTGGGCCGGGCAAAAATGCATTTTAATAGGCAAACATAATTGAAAGCAGTGGATCCCAAGCTGTGGGGCATGACCAACTGGTGGGTCACGATTTGATTTTTGGTAGTTCTCATAGCACTGTTCAGAGCCTCCAATGAAAACATGTGTGATTGATTGATTGATTGATTGATTGATTGATTGATTGATTGATTGATTGATTGATTGATTGATTGATTGATTGATTGATTGATTGATTGATTGATTGATTGTTAGCCGCCTTAGGTGCCCTTTGGGGAGAAAGGCAGAATACAAATCTAATAATAAATAAAATGTGTGATGGAAAGATCAGATAACTAATTGCCTCAAGCCCTGGGGCTATTCAAAAATCAGATAGCTGCTTATTGCTCCTGCAGTTTACAAGCGAATGTGAATATAGGGAGATAAATGTTTGACCATCTTTTTTCTGGTTATCATTACTTGTAAATAAATAAATAAAAATATTATTTATTTCTAGATTTTTTTTAAAGTCTTATAAACCTAGGTGGGTCCCGATAAAGTGTCATTTTTAAAAGTTGGTCTTGCTGCTAAACTGTTTGGGAACCACTGATTTAACATATGTGTATTGTAGCTCTTCAGCACCACTACAAATTCATTCAGTGCCATGGGGGAACCTTAAACATAAGCCTATAATTTGTTCCAAAAGAAATAGAGATAAAACAAGGAAAGCTACACTTGTCATAATAAGAATCATCCTCACTTCCAAATGAGAATCATCCTTGATGGTTGCAACTTCAATAATTTCCAGTGAGAAACAGGTTAATTATATTTGGGAAATTCAATTCAACTATACACTTCCCATAAGAAAAGTTATCTTGCTTATCACTGACTTTCTCAAAGTACAGCCTGGCATATATTACTACAGTCAAAGGAAGCATTCTTCTTGGACTCTAGAATGAGCATATGGCAGCTCGGACAGACATCAAAAATAAAGAGCTTGCGCTAATGTAATAATCTTGATTAAACCCAAATAAGGAGCTGAACGACACATCAACTTTACTGCCTTCAGAACTAATCAAAAGTGTGTTTCTGAAAGGAGTCTTTTAACCCTCCTCCAACACTTTTATTGGAGGAATATATTAACCTCCAAAGCCCTAGTCTGCAGCTGAAAAAGAAGGCTCCACACACGTACATGTGTTTATGCACATTCCTCTCTTGTTGTTATTGCCTCTTCCATTGCTACCTCTAGTTTGGATTGTGGGACAATCCACAATCCTTGAGACAGGAAGCTGTCATTTGCCACACTCTCCAAAGGCTCAAACACAGGACTACCTCTTTTATCTGTGAAAACTGTTTTCAAAAGCATTATCCTTTAAGAACCTTTTGCAGTATCTATAAGAAACATTAGGAAAGGGAAGACTTCAGGGCTAGCACCAGTTTGTGGGAGACCCCAGAGCAAAGCCACGCTCTGTCCGTTCCCCGCCCCCCCATGGCACTCCTGATGGCACACTGGCTGCTGCTGCTGCTGCTGCTGCTGCTGCTGCTATAAAGGATTCAGATTTGCTATAAAGGATTCACAATCTGATGACAGATTGTGATGTGGGTGAGAAAAAACAGAGTTTTGTCAATCACGGTAATGTACATCACCTTCTCAAAGATGACAAAACTGTGGACGTTTGAGTGTGCTAGGACCATCTAGATCAGTACTGCTGAAACTGTGATCTGCAGACTGGTTGCCATTGACTGCTGCTCCATGGTGTATCTCCTAAGGCTTCCTCCTTCTGGATTCTCACTTTCTCAGAATCTTCCAGGGTTTGCTACATGACTTGGATATGCACCAAGCCTCACGAGAAGCTCTAAGAAGCCAGAAGAAAGAAGCAAGAAAGACCAGTAAGCCACTGGACCGCAGACTAGCACTATATATAGTGCTTCACTTTGAGAAATGCTGATCTAGATGGGCCAGAAGCTTGTACTTCTGATTAGTCAAATGGTGATATCTTCCAATTGGCTATTCAAAATTCCTTCCAAGAGTTCACATTGGCTTTTAACCATGGACCAGTGGTCATTACCTTTGAGAGAGTGTGTCCTTTGGTTGGTCACAGCGGCTGAGAAGGCAAAGTAAAAGAGGTGAAAAAGTCAATGAGAGAAGTTGGTTTGTTGGTCTGTTGGTTGCGGTGATTGCTGGGATTTGAGAGGCAATGTTGCCATGAAGAGATAGAAGACATGAAGACCAGGAGAGAACTTTGTGGCTGACAATCACTGAAGAATTGGGGGGACAGAGAGCTTAAGGAAGGCTTTGCCAAACTAACTTCTGAACAAGGAGCTAGGAGCTGACTACTTAGGCCTTGAATTCTTTTCTTGAGTCATCACACCACAGAATTCAAGATACTCATACTCCCACTAAATCACCACCACCACCCAAAGCCACTCATGAAAGCCCCCATGTGTGAATGTGACTGGGTGGAGCTAGGAAGGGATAATTGCTCAGGATACTAAGCAACTGTTACCCTGCACATGCCCGATCTTGTCTGATCTTGGAAGCTAAGCAGGGTCAGGCCTGGTTAGTACTTGTGTGGGAGACCACCTGGGAAGTGCTGTAGGCTTATACCATAGTCTTTCAAGACTGAAGGTTGCCAACCAAGCTAGTCAGGTTCTAGTCAGACTTAAGAGCAGTATTAGAATAAACTTATATCAATCAATCAATCAATCAAACCTTTATTAGGCATAAAAGAATAAACTTGTAAGTAAAAGAACATTGAGCACCAGGTTTTGCTTACCTACAGAAAGGCGGTATAGAAATCCTGAAACAAATATAGTAAACATCTTAGCAAATAAAGCAACTTGTTTAATTATTTTGATCAATACAGTTCAATTTAATATCAAGTTGTGTGATCACTCCCATGCTTATGCCTTACCAGGTTGTCAGGGAAAGGTTTTTAGTATATAGTGGCAGTGGATGGTTAATAAAGGAGCTCACAGTGAGGTAGGGGGGTGGAGAGGCTTTTGTATGAGTCCCTCCCCTGTTTTTATTTTTTTTTTAAATAATAACTTCCTTACATGTGTTTAAAGTGTGCAGGGTTTTAGAATTCCCCACCCCCACCCCCATGTAATTTAAAGAACACTATGGTGGTGTTAATAAGAAGGGGAGGTTTGGGTTTTGGCTGTTTAAGCCATCACCACCATCCACGCATCTTCCCACCACCTCACAAATTCATGTTAAATTGTTGTTGTCACACACAAAATGAAACTGTTATTCACTCCGCTTTGCCATTGTCAATTGTTGTTTATAAGAATTTGGAGCCATCCTGGCAATTTCTAAAAAATTTTCCTATTGTCATTATAATTTCAAGTGCTATTCAATGACAGAGAATGGGGAAGTAAGGTAGGGAAAGGGAGAGTTGAGTTCGCATCTGCACACTATCCGTTCTCCCGCTTTCTGTGTGAATGGTGCAGACTTGTGACTTAACAAACTCAGCTGCTCCCATCTTGCCTAGTTTGGCCCTCAGGCTTCTAGTACCATAACCCTCTTCTAGCCTATTATGACCATCTGGTCTGAGATAACATTGGCCAGCAAAACCCTCCTTGTAATTCCTAGACTTTCTAGAAAACTCTTCAGTCTAATTTTAAAGGTTTTATCCACAATCCTGAGACTCGACACTGAGCACTGCTACTGCCACTTCGCTGTGCTTTCTTGTGAGTAGAGAATCACTGCTTTTAGTCTAGAAAGCTTTGAGGGCCACCAACACCTGTGCCCATAGGCTTAACTACTCTCATTGCTAACAATTTGTGCTTTCCCTATAGCATGAATTTGGTCTTGCAACAGATTCCTATCTGCTGCATCCTATTACGCTTTTGAGTGCCAGATTAAAGAGCTACCTACCCTCAGGAGTCTCCTCCCATGTTGAGCCCTTATTATTTTATTGTGCTGATCCTTTGAGCCTGGAAACATAAAGCATTTCACACAGTGAAACTTCACCACAAAAATTACCGTATACGTGCAAAATCATATTCATATCTGATCTTTATACCTTACAAGACTGATTAATAAACAAAAAAATACAGTGTCTAGTATTAAATCGGATGACATTTAAGGTCACGAGAGGCAATCTTAGTGGTACTGAAATCTTTTAATCTTATTTGCAGATTATTTCATCAGTGAGTTCCCCAGGGCTGAGAAGGGATTTTATTCCCATATCTTTATTATTTCATTGACCGCTGAAAGTGCAATCTACCATAAGTTTCTATTAATTCTCAGTGTTTTCTCACTTCAGTAACTTGGTATCTATGGAGGTATGTAAATAAGATTAATAGATCTCTTGAAACACATACTCTTGAAGTCTATGATTAAGCTTTAATACGAACTGTCTATTGCAACAGCATAAACACCTCTAAATGGCAAACATCCCAAACCTTAAAATTCACACCAGCATATCTATCTCCAGCGCCAACACAGCTTTTATCATCGCGCAGACACACTTGGTTGTGCAATCTAACCCCAGCACTAATGGACTGACTCAGAAAGGATTGGGACTGAAGCTTCTGTCACAGTAGGTGAATAATGCTATCCAAGTCATGGCAATTGTCCTGTTTGGGGCAGCTAGCAAAACTTGCCAAGATTCTACTACTTGGTAAGATCTACTAAGGCTTCACTAGACACTTATGGCTAGACAACGAGATGACAGCACAATTGGCAATTGGCAGCCGAAGGAGATAACCGGCCACTAGAATTCAGTTTGGAGGAAGAGCAGATTTCAGTGCAAGCACAAGATATCCCACAACCTGGACATGTTCAAGGGACAGCAGACAACTTTTTCCTAGAAGCCAAAAAGACAGCAGGACTGAATCCTTATGAACTTGCAAGCCTTGATTGTTCCAAGTTCTGACCCTCGGGGCAGGGCTTAGGGCTCTTAGGCCCCAATCCTATCCAACTTTCCAGTGCTGGTGCTGCAGCAATAAGAAAGGAAACAAACATTCCCATTGTTGGAATTGGTGCAACTCCTTATGCTCTCAAGGGGTGGCAGGAGACTGTCCTAAAAGGGGTTAAACCCAGGCAACCTCTACCTGTCCACTTCTAATGACCTATGTGGGAGGGGCGTGACCCAGACCCTATATAACTCCTGAGCACGCTCTCCTCCCTCTCTCTTCCCTCTTCCTCACCACAACTGAGCAGACAAGATGGCATGTAGCAGGGATCTGCTGGCGCCGCCATCTTGACCACATGGCACGCAGGACAAGGCAGCTGTAGGGCCTTGTTATCTTTAAGTCAGTGTACCTCTGAACATATTCAGATGTTGTAACCTTACTTCCAATGAATCGTGAGTAAATGAATCTGTTCTTGCAACTTCAACCAGCCAATGTTGTTTGTGTTTCTTGACTAGCAGTCAGCCGGGTGTGGGAGGCTCCCTGGGGTTGATTCCCAGCAAAGGGGGGTTCTGCTGCTGAAGCGACTCTGCTCCCCCCCCCCAACGGAGGAAACCAGGTTTAAGAGATTCCTCCAACACCTGTACCTGGAGAAGGCCTCTGTGATTGCCCCTCTACACTGGATGCAGTGCATGTCCCATTGTCACAGCTACACCAGCACTGGAAAGTTGGATAGGATTGGGCCCTCCAACTCATGCACTGCTCTGACATTTTGTTCCTTGTAGATAGGTTTGTTGCTGCTTCAGCCAAAGATTCATAGGGAGTCCAGAGGCCTTGAATTAGTGAGTTCATTCTTCAGAGAGTTCAAGATGCCAGCTCAGGTGGCCTAGTCCAGTGCCTGGGTTAACCAGTTGTCCTTCTTCCGCATGAAAGACTATTGACTTCTCTTCAACTGGTGCCAGCATGACCATTGAAATGTGTATATTTCCCAACAATGCCTTCTCAGAATCAGTGTCTGGGTTGCTTGAAAGCAACATGGAACAAAAGGTCACACAGCTCAATTCTAACAAAATTCCCACGTGTAAAACAGCTGTGCTGGCACAGGCTACATTACATCCTGTGGGGGAATTTTGGCTGCTTGGAGTAAGGAGACATTTGTCCTCTTGCTCCTGGGTAAGCCACAGAAGCCACCATGGGTAGACTTCAACCTGCACCAGCTATATCACTGGTGCAAGTCTGCATTGCTCCATGCAGGCAGATCAGGCCTGGGAAAGGGAATAGGATATGGCGTGCACCCACACCACCAATCCCACCCCCTCCAGGCCCAATCTTTCCACCCCCTGTCCTGTTGCCATCCTCCCCCTGCCCCATTCCACCCCCTCCCCATCCTCCACCCGCCCCTCTGCCAGACCTACCTGGCCTAGTTGGAGGCTGCTTTACTCTGTCAAGGAGCACAGTGGACCTGCCAATGGGGGGAAACAGCGGCCTCCAGTGCACTGGCCGGCCCATGGACACCCAATGGAGTAGATAAGCCTGCACAGGAGGCTGAAGGAAAGCGGGGGGGGGGGTTTGAAGGTGGCAGCGTTGGCAGAACATGGGGGTGGGCAAAATAGAGCAGCAATGTGGAGGGGAGGAGGACAGATCAGGCCAAGGAGGGGGCAAGTTCAGTGGCGGTGGTGCACGTCAAATCCAAAGCCCCTTCCTGGGCCTGTTTCACAATACAGACTTTCACCAGCGATTGAGTTGGTGCAAGTTTAAGCTGCTCCATAGTGGCTTCTTATCCCAAGTAGACCTCCAGCAGCCAAAAATCTCCCACAGGATGAAGCAGACACTGAGCCAGTGCCACTGCATCACCATGCAGGGATTTAGCTAGGGTCGGGTTGTTGGTTTCTAACCACAAAAACCATATAGAAAACTGCTTGATTTTTTTCATGACTTGTAAGTTGAACTTACTAACATTATTTAATTTTATTACACAGAACACAAGCAACAAAGACAGAACTTTTCTAAACAACATATAGAAACACGATTTTCTGGATTAAAATGAGCTGGTGGCCCTTTACATCATCCTTGCATACACCACCAATATCAGTTTTCCAGAGAAAATGTAAGCACTCTGGAAACCCCAAGTTACAGATAAACTGTTTGTGGTTGCAAAGTTTTCTCTTAAATATAGACAGTGGCTGATTTCTCACTTACTGATATCTGGGGATCATCCAGACTGCTACATGCTACATCAGAAATTGGTCCCTGCACGCTGTATTTAGCACACCTGCAACCCAATTCTAGCCTTGCTTACTCAGAAGTAAGTCTTCCGATTTAGAGCTCAATCCTAAAGCCTCCCAAGCGCCAGCACTGAGCTCCAGCACTAGCACTGGGCATCTTAAACATGCTGGAAAGCACGTTTACAGCATGGGGAGAGACAGGAGCACCAGTGTTGGGCCCAGTGCCGGGAAGCTGATGCCAGGGGGCGCGCCTATGGTAAAGGGCACCACCAGAGGGTGGTGGCATTCTGGGGCAGAGGGAGCGTGAGGGAGGTATAGTTTGGTGAGGGAGTTGACCATTCTCTCAGAGAGCTTTCTAATTCTCCCTCACCAAACTACTGTTCCCAGGATTACCCGTGGCAAGGGAATGACAGACCAATCATTTATCTGAATATATGTTTCTGTCTGCAGGGTGGGAGTGACTTCATGCTTTTGGGAGACAGAGCCATGTTTATGACCAGAAGCTGCAATCAGTCCTTCCAATTCTTTGACTGATTGATTTTTTTCCAACCAGAATTTATGCACATTTCAATGTTAGTCTAAAGTCAAGCTTTAAATGTATGCATTTAAGTGGGAAACTGTATGACTCTGTATATGGCCTACACATACAAATAGTATATAGACAGATCTATCTATCTTTCAGACTGATATATATAGTAGAGAGAGGGGGGTGTAGATATAGGGACCACAGAAGCACATTTTGAAAATGATATAAATTAAAACTATGGTGATGTGCATCTGAATCCCTTTTTAAAAACAAAAAGAAAACTAGAAATGATTCCCATCACAAAATCTAAGGGAGGGCAAGAATTGGTTTGTTCTGCAATTCCATTCTCTGTGTAAGGAGAGAGAGGCAGACAGGATGATTGACTGATCAATTGATTTTGATCTCAATAACAGCAAAGATTTTTCTTTAATAGCCAAGACCACAATATGAGAGCATTATTGCACAATTTAAGTAAATGCTCACAATCCAGGGGTGATACTTTATCAATTTTGTCCAGGAAGGGAAAAAAAACCCACAGCATTTTATACATTTCACTGACGGAAAAACAGAAAGTCAATACTATTGCTGCCATGTTGCTTTACCTTGAATGAAAGTGTTGTCAGGTGACATTAGCAAAGGCACAGAATACACATACACTCAGTAAAGTGCACGATTGTGTAGTTGTATCATGAACAGTTCAGATTTTGTTTAAAAAAATACATTCTGACTCTGCCAACTAGTGAGGGTCTTAAAAAGCAGAAGTGGGTGTCATGAGTAGACTTTTTTCCCCCTACTTTGATATTTATTTCAGCAGCACAAATGGCCTGAAGCAGTTGCAACCTACTTATGAACAGCTAAAGAAATCTCTCTTGCACACCTCTCACCCAACCTTAGATTGATCATTCAAGGTATGTTCTGTTTTCACCATTAGAATTTTTCTAGGCTTATTAAGAAAAGCAAAGTGATCTCATAATGTTTATTCAAATCCCATACTGTCTTTATTAACCCTCTACACATTCCTTAGGACATTCACAGATATTTTCATGTGTTCCAAGTCAGGCTGCTTTCAGTAGTTGGTATGCAGTGATTTCACTTACACCAAGGTGTTTTTTTATAAGGGAGACCATCAACAAAATGTTTCATGACTGCAACCCTTATGCTCACCATAAAGGTTCAAACAGGCCAATTTCTCTCCCCGCCCTCCCCCATATTCTGCTTTTTCCCAAGTGCCACTTCAACATACTGTGGTTCTTGGAGACTACTGAGCAGGTTCAGTCTGCATAAGCAGGAGGTTTACCTTTCTTTTTTCTTTTAACTTACAAATTATTGTACTCCTGTGTAGGACTCTGAGCCTGTAGGAACCACTACCTTATTTTAGGATAACTTGATTTTGCCTGTAGTTTGATAGGCACCAGAATTTACTATTCTCACATGTGTGTGTGTGTATGTGTGTGTGTGTGTGTGAGAGAGAGAGAGAGAGAGAGACTGTATATATAATGGCACAGCTGCCCCAGCACTGGAAAATTGGATAGGATTTGGCCCTTACTAGGCAGTAAAGCTCACTGAATTCATGGGGCTTACTTTTGAATAAACTTGCTTAGGACTGTATTGTGTGTGTGTGTGTGTTTTCCTAAAACTTGTCCACCAGAAAGTAGCTCCAGATATTGAAACTGCTAATCTTGATTGTGGTAGCTTTCCCCCCCCCTTGCACCTTGTTGAGACCATATAGTATCTCCTTTATGGTCCCATTCCAATAACCATGACAACCAGCCTCCGCTCCACCCTACCCTGCCCCATGAAGAAACATCCTGATCTTCACTCCCCCCCCCACCTTTTGTGTATGCCTGTTAGTGTCCCTTTGCTCTAGATCTGGACATCCTTCTACTGCTTAGACTTCACATTAGCTTTCAAAGGGCTGATCCTTGTATTCAGAAAAAACACATGGTACTGCCCTCCCGCCTTTCCGTCTTGCCTGTTTCAGAATCCAAGTGGAATATCACATCTTTCAAAAACCATTTCAAAAACTCTCTCACCATGAAAACCTAGCATATCAGAAGAAAAGTTTCTGTCCAAGTCTTTTCCATAACATGCTGGTCCCCATATGAAGTTCCAGAATGGCTATACCATGCACATTTTGTGCTTATAGATCAGCTCTAAAACCTAGGCCTTCTGTGACCCACCTGTTTTTTCCACTTCTTTCTGATCCTACTCTTTAAATTTCTTCCCAGTATTCTCCTTTGCTGTTATGACAAGTTGCTGAAGCATTCCTACCTCTGATTTTTTTTTTTTACACTAACACTTTGTGAAAGCATGACAAACATATTCCTTCAAATTCAAATAGTTTTGCTCATTTTAGGATGTACATGTTTTTTTAAGCTACAGTTTTATACTGCTGTAGTCAAATTGCAGGCCAGAAACCTGCCTCATTTCAAGCCCTTGATTGCAAGAACACACCCCAGTAAACTTTAGCTCACTGTTTTGACACTAATTTCAATCTATGCAGCAACCGTATTATCAAGCATGTACTTGCACCAGAAGGGTAGCCCGATCCTGAATGTGTGTTCAACTGGTATGGCCTGCTGTAAAGCAGCCATAAGGCATGCTCTGGCTGTGCTGGAGCCTTCCTGTGCATGCCAGTGGATCTACAGAGACCCACTGGAGCAGGTAAGCCTATGCAGGGGGGTGGAAGGAAGCAGGAGGAGGTTGAATGGGGCAGAGTTGGGTGGAACAGGAAGGAGGTGGGCAGAGTCAGATGCAGGGAGAAGGGCAGATCAGAGTGGGAGGGGCAGGATTGGCAGCATCTTGACCCCCTTCTTGGGCCTGATCCACCTGCATGAATCAAGTCAGCAGTTGAGCTTCTGCAGCTCCAAGTTGACCCATAGTGGCCCATGGGGCTTACCCTGGGGCAAATGTCCCCTTATCCTAAGGAGTCCTCCAGCAGCCAAAACTCTCCTGTGCATCCATAAGTCTTCTTGAGATTAATCTGCCATATTGTTCCTTCTTTTAAAATTTCTGGCCTATCATTTGACTAAACTTTGTCCCTCAAGGTAGCAAGCACACTGTCCCATATTGATGCATAGGATTAGAGCCCAAACTCTGATCCAGGGGCCACTTGCGGCCTTTGGGGGCTCCCAATCTGGCCCGCAGGGAACCCCAGTCTCCAATGAGCCTCTGGCCCTCCAGAGACTTGCTGGAGCCTGTGCTGGCCCGACACAACAGCTTTCAGTGGGAGGATGACTGTTGGACCTCTTGCAAGAACTGTGGGACGAGGGCTCCCTCCACTACTTGCTGTTTCACGTCTGTGATGCTGCAGTGGCAGAGAAGGAAAGGCCGACCTTGCTTTGTGCAAGGCCCTTTATAGTCCTTGAGCTACTGCAAGATCTCATTCATTCATATAAATTCCATCTCAAATATATTCATTTATATAAATTTATTCAAATTTTAAAAGTAAATTAATTCTTTTTTTCCCAGCCCCCGACACAGTGTCAGAGAGATGGTGTGGCCCTCCTGCCAAAATGTTCAGACATCCCTGGATTAGAGCAGGGATGTCCAAGCCTTTTGGCAGAAGGGCCACATCATCTCTCTGACACTGTGTTGGAGGCTGGGGAAAAAAGAATTTTCATTTAAAATCTAAATAAATTTACATAAATAAATATATTAGAAATGAAACTTATATGAATGAATGAACGTCTCGTGATAGTTCAAGGCTCGTAAAAGACCTTTGGCAAAGCAAGGCCAGCCTTTTCTTTGCTGCCGCTACTGCTTCACAAAGGTTTGACAGCAAGCAGCAGAGGGAGCCCTCAGCCCGAAGCTTACAGGAGAGATCAAACAGTCAGCCCTCACACTGAGAGTAGTCACGTTGGGCCAGTGTGGGCTCCAGAAAGTCTCTGGAAGGCTAGAGGCTCATTGGAGACTGGACACTCCCCGTGGGCCTGATTGGGGGTCCCTGAGGGCTGCAAATGGTCCCGGGCCGAGGTTTGAGCACCCTTGGATTAGAGCAGGGGTGTCCAAACTTTTTGGTAGGAGGGCCACATCATCTCTCCTACACTGTGCTGGGGGCTGGGGGAAAACAAGAATTAATTTGCATTTCAAATTTGAATACATTTACATAAATGAATGTATTAGAGATGGAACTTATATGAGTGAATAAAGGTCTTGCAATAGCTCAATGCCTGTAAAAGGACTTGCACAAAGCAAGGCCAGCCTTTCCTTCGCTGCCACTACTGCATCACAGATGTGAAGCAGCAAGCAGTGGAAGAAGCCCTTGTCCCACAGCTCATGCAAGAGATCGAACAGTTGCCCTAATGCTGAGAGCAGTTGCGTAGGGCCAGCATGGGCTCTATCAAGTCTCTGGAGGGCCAGAGGCTCATTGGAGACTGGGGGCTCCCTGTGGGCTGGATTGGGAGTCCCCGAGGGCCACAAGGGGAGTCCCCGAGGACCCCGAGGAGAGCTTGGGCACCCCTGGATTAGAGCATTGGTACAAGCATTGAAGTCCTCAAAATTAGAAGTTCTGTCTTAAGCGCTAGACAGGATGGGAGATACAAAAAGAAAAAGGACAAGGAGCCTATTTACTAATCAAGGCGCTGCCTGTAAGTAAACAGAGTAATCTAATTTACAAGTAGGTGACCTATATGTCTGGACATAGCTGATTATTTATTTAACTAATCAAATTATATTGTGTCATTTGATGAGAGGATGTTCACACTGCTGACACAATGTTATTTTTTTTTTACCAGATAAGGTGAATTGATTCTAATCTATATTACCTTTGTTAGTTGTCCATTCTTACACCTTAGCTCTGCCCAAGGGAAGCGTGAATGCATTTTGCAAAATTCAATAGCACATCACATTAGGTCATAGTAGAGAAATGCACTGTTGAATAAAAACAGCCACCGCCATGACTTGATCAGCTTTGTTGACATGCCAGCAGATCCAATGCCAGAGGACTTTTCAGTCCCCACACACAAACAGCACAAGGGACACTTTCAGAGGGAGGGGGGACAAGTATGCACAGTTTAGATCAAGACAACGGAATTTATGGAGACACCAATTTTCCAACACTTGAAAACCTGAATTTTCAAATCTGTGCGTAATCTTCTTCCATAAATACAGTCTCTGTTGGAAGCTGCAGTCTCCTGAGTCTGACCACAGGATAATCGACCTCAGCATTTTCAACACTAACTGGTAGCAGCTCTTCAAGGTTTTGGGGCCCAATCCTATCCAGTTTTCCAGTGCCAGTGCAGCTGTGCCAGTGGGGCATGTACTGCATCATGTGCTGGGGAGTCAGTCACAGAGGCCTTCTCAAGGTGAGAGAATGTTTGTTCCCTTACCTTGACTGCATTGCAGCTGTTCCTGTGCTGGAAAGTTGGATAGGATTGGGCCCTCAGGCAGAATTTTTCTCTTCTCTACCCAGACATGCTGGGTGTTTGACATCAAACCCTCTCCTTGCAAAACAGGTGCTTGTTCACAGCAGCATCCCCTCACTTGCATAACTTTGTAGAAGTAATATGATTTGAGAAGATGTCAAATGTTCCTGCTTAGAGCAGATGCAGATCAAATGTTCTTGGCCAGTTCTGATTCTAAAAACTCCTTTGCTGCACTCCTTGAACTATATCCACTGCTCAAAACAATAAAGGGAACACTTAAACAACACATCCGAGATCTGAATGAACGAAATATTCCTATTGAATACTTTGTTCCTGACATAGTTGAATGTGCTGACAACAAAATCACACAACAATCATCAATGGAAATCACATTTATTAACCCATGGAGGTCTGGGTTTGGTGTCATACTCAAAATTGAAGTGGAAAAACACACTACAGGCTGATTTAACTTCGATGTAATGTCCATAAAGCAAGTCAAAATGAGGCTCAGTAGTGTGTGTGGCCTCCATGTGCCTGTATGACCATCAGGAGCCTGGGCATGCTCCTGATGAGGTGGCGGATAGTCTCCTGAGGGATTGCCACCCAGACCTGGACTAAAACATCCGCCAACTCCTGGACAGTCTGTGATGCAATGTGGCGCTGGTGGATGGAGCGAGACATGATGTCCCAGATGTGCTCAATTGGATTCAGGTCTGGGGATTCAGGTCAGGTGGGCCAGTCCATAGCATCAATGCCTTCATCTTGCAGGAACTGCTGACACACTACAGCCACATGAGGTCTAGCATTGTCCTGCATTAGGAGGAACCCAGGGCCAACCGCGCCAGCATATGGTCTCACAAGGGGTCTGAGGATCTCATCTCGGTACCTAATGGCAGTCAGGCTACCTCTGGCGAGCACATGGAGGGCTGTGCGGCCCCCCAAAGAATGCCACCCCACACCATTACTGACCTATTGCCAAACCGGTCATGCTGGAGGATGTTGCAGGCAGCAGAACGTTCTCCCTGCCATCTCCAGACTCTGTCACATGTGCTCAGTGTGAACCTGCTTTCATCTGTGAAGAGCACAGGGCGCCAGTGGCAAGGTTGCCAATCTTGATGTTCTCTGGCAAATGCCAAACGTCCTGCATGGTGTCGGGCTGTCAGCACAACCCCAACCTGTGGACGTCGGGCCCTCATACCACCCTCATGGAGTCTGTTTCTGACCGTTTGAGCAGACACATGCACATTTGTGGCCTGCTGGAGGTCATTTTGCAGGGCTCTGGCAGTGCTCCTCCTGTTCCTCCTGGCACGAAGGCGGAGGTAGCGGTCCTGATGCTGGGCTGTTGCCCTCCTACGGCCTCCTCCACGTCTCCTGGTGTACTGGCCTGTCTCCTGGTAGCGCCTCCATGCTCTGGACACTAAACTGACAGACACAGCAAACCTTCTTGCCACAGCTCACACTGGTGTGCCATCCTGGATGAGCTGCACTACCTGAGCCACTTGTGTGGGTTGCAGACTCCGCCTCATGCTACCACTAGAGTGACAGCACCGCCAGCATTCAAAGGTCACCCAAACATCAGCCAGAAAGCATAGGGACTGCAAAGTGGTCTGTGGTCACCACCTGCAGAACCACTCCTTTATTGTTACTTGCCTATGATTTCCACCTGTTGTCTACTCCATTTGTGCAACAGCATGTGAACTTGATTGTCAATCAGTGTGGCTTCCTAGGTGGACAGTTTGATTTCACAGAAGTGTGATTGACTTGGAGTGACATTGTGTTGTTTAAGTGTTCCCTTTATTGTTTTGAGCAGTGTCTATTGGCAATGTTAATAAGTCAAACACTTGAAAGATCCTTTGGGGATATAAGTGGAAAGAATATTCTGTATATATAGGAGAGAGTAGGAGAGCAGAGAATGGAGAGAATGAGTATGGGGGAGACAAGGAGGGCAGGTGATGGAGTGCTTCTGTCCCCATTGGCGTACACACACCACAGTTACAAAAAAACCCTGCCCTTACACAGAGGTGTAACCAAAAGCCTCAGTGCTGGGACAGTGACATCACTAAATCAAATGACATTGTGACATCACATCCAGGTTCTCCCTGGAGGAGAAGGCTCTGGCATCTTTGTTCCCCCAATCCTTCTCCTGAGTAGGCTTTCCTTTGTATGGAGCCCCCTTCAAAGGGTAGACTCCATATGAGAAGGGGTGGGGGCTCAACGCCAGTGCAGCAAGTGCCCCCTCCTCCAAGAGAACCGTGAACTGCACCAGGCAGCACTTCTGGGTTATGCCTGGAGGAGGAGGCACCGGCAGCTTTGCACGCCCCTTGGTATAGTGAGTGCCAGAGGCAGGTGCCCCTCAGGCTCCACTCTAGGTACATCTCTGCCCACACATGTCAGAATGTATGTAATACAAAGGACCATGTAATATAAAGGGTTGGATTCTGTAAGCTCAGCGCATGAGACTTTTGACTGCAGTCCTGGGCACAGTTATTCAGCTTTCAGCAAGCTTCCAGGGGCAGACTGCGAGGATGGCCTAGTGGGATTGTAGGCCAGTTTGAGAGGTATGCTGTGACACAGGAAATGGTGAGCTGCTGGGGAGGGCAGGGACTTGAGGGCAGAGCCTCCCCACCGGAGTCCTTTGAGAAGCAGGGCTGCCCTGTGAGGTGCGCAAGCACGCACAGCCCATGCGCCTGAGGAAGGACTCCGTGGGGAGGCCTCCCCACACACCTCACATCCCTGCAGGAGGGAGCCTTGGCTGCCGCTCCACAGCTCTGCCTGCGGGTCTGTGCCCCGGCGGGCCCTGCGCTCTTTCCCCCCAGGCCAAGCCCGTCATCGCGGCTGCCATCTCGGTGACCCTGAGAGGGAGCAGGCGCAGCGCAGGGGGATGCCCGGCCCCGGCAGTGCCCCGCGGTGGAGGGGCCTCCCTCGGGGCGGGGGGGGGCGCGCATCGGGGCAGGCAGGGGAAGGGGGGAGGCAGCGAGGGCGAAGGAAGCCACGGCGGCTGACCAGCGCCCAGGGCAAGCGGGGGGGGGGCTGGAGAAGCGCTTCTTCGGTGCAGTTCACGCGGACTCTGTGGAGGAGGATGGGGCGCGGTGGGGGGGGGTGAGAAAGAGCTCAATCCGAGGCATGTCTACTCGGAAGTAAATCCCATTGTGTTCACTGGGGCTTACTCCCAGGAAAGTGTGGATAGGATTGCCGCCAAACGGCATTGGCTGCGTTTCTCCGCACCCCGCAAGACGCCCCAAGTGTCTTTCCCACGAACGTCAGCGAGACTACCTGCTGGAGGGCCTGGACGGCTGCTTCGCACTGCCTGAGATCGAGTCTTGCGGAGACAGAGAATAAGGCACGCGCAGCAGCAACAATCCCATGCACACTTCCTGGGAGCAAGCAGCACTGAACAAAATGGGATTTACTTCCGAGTAGACCTGCTCAGGCTTGGGCTGTAAACCACATGAGATGACTTGCTCTCGTTTTGGCTGTGAAAGGTCAACCTTTTGGAGAGAGAGAGAGAGAGAGAGAGTATTTGTGTGTGTGTAAGAAAGCTAGACAGTGTGTGTGAGAGAGAGAGTGAGAGGGTGTGTGTAAGAGAGATAAAGTGAGTGTGTAAGAAAGATAGACAGTGAGTGTGTAAGAGTGAGAATATGTGTGTGTGTGTAAAAGAGAGAGAGAGAGAGAGCTTCTGACTAGTTAGAAGAGGGGCCGCCTAGTGTGCAGACTCCCGTCCCTAGCCGTGGCAGGGAGAACTCTCTTCCAAGGCCCCCACTGCCCAAAGTGAACCAAACTTCCTGGGTCCTCCACGCCATTTGCATGCCCCCTTGCCTGGAAATGGCACTTGCGCTTTACTGTGAGCCTAACTAGCCTGTTAAATACGATGCAGGCATCCTCTTCGCAGGGAACCAAACCTTTCCCACTCCTGATTGCTCCAAGAGGAATCACGTCCTCCCTACCTCCTCCCTTGTGCACGGCTTGTAATTACTGGTGATTGCGCTAATGCTCCGCCGACGGGGCGGGGGGGGAACCCCCCCACACACACACACACCCGGATTTGGCTCTCTGGCTTGCCTGCGCACCGTCATACATCCGTGCCGGCCGCGCTCCCCCCCCCCACCCCGGTCCCTATTCTCTTCTTTGACCCTCCCCGCCTTCCACGCTTCGAACCTGTCACTTGAAAGAGATTATTGATGGCTTCATACACAGGCGTGTGCCCCACTTCGAAAAGAAGTCGTGGGTCTCGCGGAAGATGACACGGGCAGGTCTTTCTGCGAAAACCCCCACCCCAAAGCTGACATGGCTTCGACCCGGGAGTGAAGGAAAGGATCCTTAGTGGGTGCAGGGAGTTTCCAAATGTCCCCACACACACCTTGGCTGGGGAGGGCAGTGGATGCCTTTTTCTCTACGAGCTTTCCCCCCACCGCCCCATATTTTCAGATCTCGGTTCAGATGACACGCAGCCTCCCCCTCCCTGCCCCCACCCCACCCTTTTTCCTTTTCATCATCAGCAAATAAAGATTAGGAGGCAGATTATAGAAAGCGTTTTCCGTCCTCGGCTGATCTTTATTCCAGGGCTTTTGTGATGATATTGATGATGATGATGGCCAAGTGGACAGTTTGATTTTTGTGTTTGGAGCTAGTTATAAAGAATCAATATTATATCAAGGGGCAACTTTCGTGATAAAGGACTTTAACCACTCCGGCTATTCATCATAAGTCTGTAGCAAGCAGATAGGTCAAAAGAAATTATATTGCACTAAAGACTGTGTCTTCTTATCTCTCCCATACCAGGGGAATAAGGGACAAGCCGATCGATACGGGAGCTGCCCTATACTTCTTGCAATTATCAATAGCTGATTTCGTCTTTTGAGGCCTGTACATCTATTAATACCAGCTAATAATAATCTTCTGTAAAAAAAAAATATATATATATATATCTACAACAGAGAGGAGGCAAAGTTTTCCTACCAGAGGGGCGGTGGTTATAGTCCTGGTTTTTGAAATGTAAGCTTCG
Source organism: Tiliqua scincoides (assembly GCF_035046505.1). NCBI lineage: Eukaryota > Metazoa > Chordata > Lepidosauria > Squamata > Scincidae > Tiliqua > Tiliqua scincoides. The sequence goes on from NC_089824.1 coordinate 70,571,970, forward strand.
AAATAGGTACAGGCAGAAATCTGCTTGTAGGTCCAGAGACCCACAATCAACGCGAGTGAGTGTCTGTATGTAAGGGCACAATCCTAACCAGGTCTACTCAGAAAGGAAGTCCCATTTTGTTCAATGGGGCTTACTCTCAGGAAAGTGTGGTTAGGATTGCAGCCTAAATCTATAGGTGGATTATGCGAGATATATATACATCTCAGTGGTCGTTGGGAGTGATACTCATTTGTAAACAGATGGCTGGGTGGACAGCTACACAACGCACGGATCGGCCAGATACAATGGAAAGCTAAGTGTACACTTACACACACACACACACACACACACACACACACACACACACACACACACACACCAGTCATTTAGATCTGATATTTGAATAATGCAAGCCAAGCGCGATGACTTGGGAGGCAGTGCCAGTGAAATCAGCAGGCTTCAAAGCTGCAAAGATGTTGTGCATATAGACATTTTATGGCATGTACACATGCTGCTGTGTGAGGGGGTGAGGGAGGGAGAGGGATCATCAGTTACAACTCCTTGGTCCTTTCTCCCTCCATTGGACCTGGCTTTATGTGTGCAAATCAAACCTCGTCCACAATGGTGAGATTTTGGCTTGTTCCTTTAAATGCCTTGGGAAGGCACTTGGGAAGAACACCAAGTGGCCAGGAACTGAAGGGCCGGGGGAAGTGTGAGGACTGTCCATTTCCTGTCTGGAAGCCAAGGCTAGCTTCGATCTGAAGACGTTCTTGGGTCATATTAAGAGAAACCGGTCCGGCTCACACACTGGAGCCAGCCCTGATTCTCGTGGTAGTTGCTTTCTCCGCTCCCCCTCACCTCACCATCACCCCCCCCCCAAAAAAAAATTGTAACAGAAAAAAAAAAAACATCTTTATAATTGACACTTGACGTGCCGTTTGGATGAGGCTGTGGTAGACCAAGCACAGATTTCCCCTCTGATGGAAACATTTATCATCCTGATCGCTGCGGAGTGGCAGGTGGTGTCATCAATTACCTCTTCTGACCAATCATAATATTAATGGAGTCATATCTTTGGTCCAGGAAGAACGAACGAAACCCCGAGTTCTCCAAGAGCCCCGCAGGGCAGGCGTGGGGTGCTGTGTACACGTGTGTGTGTGTGTGTGTGTACTGGCGCGGGTGTTAGGAAGGCTACGCTGGAAACGAGCAGAGTCCTTGAAAGAAAAGTTGTGGAGGAGGGAGGGAAGGAGGGGCTGTAAGAGAAACTGTAACTGAGAATAAGAGGGGGGGACAGACACATTTATGCCCATGTAACACACACACACACACGGGGGGGGAGCAATAAGGAGAAATGGGCGTAAGAAAATGAAGAAAACGTTCAGGGTGTCCGCAGAAACTGTCGAGCCTTCTGTGCACGTGTGAACCTTTCCATTTTTGCCCGGCCCACAGGTGTACACATTTGGTCCCTGTTGCGCAAATGCAACGTTGGTTCAGAAATGGCTTAAACGGCTCAGGGCGTCTGGTGAGAGTCTAGACAGCTCTGCATATATACACGGGGACTCAGGGCACAAGTCTAGGCGTGTCTACTCAGAAGTCAGTCCGATTGGCTTCTATAGGGCTTGCTCCCAGGAAAGTGCGCAGAGGACTGCAGGCTAAACCCTTTGCCTTTTCTCATGGGGAGGGGGGGAGTCAGGGGGAAGCCCGGCTCCCCCAACCCCACTCCCCCAGGAGAGGAAGGAAAGAAGACCGCTTCTCTACGGCGTCGCCCATTCACATCCTCCCCTAATACATTCACTAATTGGTGAAATATGACGATTCAGCCGGCCAAATGACGACTGGGTGTGCTTTCTTTTCAGGTGCAAACTCCATTGCGAAGGGAAGGACAATTAACAGAGTGGATTTAATTGCCGGGGGAGGGGGAAAGCAAGTTGGTGTTGGATGAGCAGTCTCCCCCCCACCCCTGACTATGAAAATATTTCTCCTGCCCCTTGGCCCCCTCCCCACCGGGGTCTGTGCCTGGGAGCGGTGCCTGCACACACGTGCGTGGTTCTGGGGCTTTATAGATTAGCCAACCTATTTTTACACGCCTGCGCTGGTGCGGTGTAATCCCCGTACAGACGTTCGGCTCCTCTACAAACCGGAGTGGGTCCGCGGCGCTCAGCCACACCGCGTGTGGCCTGCTTCGGGGCGGCTGAAAGCGTCCAGGCGCCCGGGAGAAAAAGTTTCTCCTTGGAGCCATTCCTGCCCAACGTTGCATATACGCAACAGGGATCAAATCAGGGGGCCTGCCTGTGTGTGTGGGTGCGGAGAGGGCGAACTGAGAGCCCAAGCCTCTGCCTGTCTACTCAGAAGTTACTCCCAGGAAAGGGTGGCTAGGACTGGGCTGTGAATCATGTCAGCCTCCACCGCTCCAGTTTCTTCTCATCCTGGACTTTCCTCGCCCTAAACCGCCTTCCAAAGTTTGGAGCTACCAGCCTGGGCAAGCTACGCTCTTCTCTCCGTGTGATGGCACAGGCAGTTCTGGCGGAGAGAGCAACGGCGCCGAGCAGGTGTGTGTGTGTGTGAGACAGAGAGAGTTCAAGGGGACGGGTGACCCATTCAAGACTTCCCTCCGCGCTGACCCACTTCCACGCAGCCGGAGGAAGGCAAAGAAAAGTGTGAGTGCTGCAAAAACATTAATAACCACACGAATCCGGTCACCTCCACAACTCCTGGAACTGCTCGCTAAAGGGCTCTTCCCCCACCCCCCAAAACCTGACTCCCCCCCACTTAAAAGACCAAACCAAAAACTGTGGCGTTTGTCATCCAAGACCCTGCACAAGTCGGAAGACACGTGTGTGCCTGTGTTCAGGATTCCTTTGGCAGGTCCTGAAGTCTCGACCTTCTTTCCCCTCTCTTTCCATTTTTCCCCTTTCCAATTCTCTCCCGTGTCACAATATCCGTGTGTGAGTGTGTCAAGGCGTGGGTGCAAGACATGCTTTCAAGCATAAGGGCACCCTGCGATTTATAGAAAAGAAAAATAGTTTATACACACTCACACACACACATATATATACGTGTGTATGTAACATACTATTTTTCTTCTCTATAACTATTTTTCATATATACACGAAAGAGAAAAATAGTTTCATCAGATCCACATCAGACGTCCTCTCTGATGCCACAAAAGCCCTAGAAATCTGAAGAAACGACTCGAGAAGGACGGCGGCTCGACAAACACGTCAACCTTGTAGGCGGCAAGGACCCCCATTTCGGGTCCGAGAGTCCTTTGGGCAGAGGGAAGGAAGTCCTTGAGAGGCTTTCTCTGGACGCACAGAATGTCACTGCCTGCGAGGCATTCGTGTGCGAGCGTGTCCAGTGGGCCTGACCCCCAAGTAAGTCTGCTCAGGATCGCAGCCGAACGGAATAGCCTGGCTTGTCGCATTCCGAGGGAGCCGGACCCCCCCTGGGTTTAATTCCCTCTTGCAGTGCCGGGAGGATTCGGTGACACTCGCAGAGGGCTCCCGTTCACCTGCATTCGTTCTTTTGCACATGGGAAAGGCTGCTTGTGTGAAAACGCCTGCACGCAGGCTTGTACCATATTCCTCATGGCAGCGCTACCCTTGTCCCCCTCCCTTCTTGGTGGAAAATCAGATCGGGTGGGCTTTCCTGCCACCTCCAAGTTTTCTGGGGCTGCTGCGGACGCCACCGAGATGGCAACACTTACAGCCTCCGGGTCTTGAACCGAGCCTGCTGGAGATCAGGCAGAAAAGCAAAGAGAAGGGGAAGAAAAAGAGAAGTTAAACAGGCAGCTGGGCTCGGAATAAGAGCCCAATCCTATCCACACTTTCCTGGGAGTAAGACTCATTGACCAGAAAGGGATTTACTTCTGAGTAGACATGCATAGGATTGGGCTATAAAACACCTACCGCCTCAAATACTAAAATAGTTTTAAAACGTGGCATGGAGAGAAAGAGAATCCGAAAGGCTCCTGGGGTTCGTCGTGCGGGAAAAATGCTTTTCATTTACAGCCTGTCTACTCAGAAGTAAGTCCCATTAAAGGGGCTTACTCCCAGTAAAGTGTGCGCAGGATTGCAGCCTGACAGTCCAGTCTATGCATGTCTACTCAGAAATCAGTCCCATTAGAGTCAAGGGGCTTACTCCCAGGAAAGTGTGGATAGGATTGAGCTGTGAGTCCTTTCCTTCCTATTTGTTTTCAAACTTGCAAGTGTGAGCTAAACAAAAAAATGTCTATTTCTAAGTAAAATTTGAAAGACGGAAAGAAAACGCATCTTGCGGGATCGCCCCAAGAACGGGACTTGATCTGGTTTCCCACCCAAGGGCAGGAAAGGAGATGCTCTCCGAGGGAACCGCGCCGGATCCGCGGAACTCAGCCAGGAAAGTTTCCCCAGCACGCCGCGTTGCCCCCAAAGAAAGCGAGCTGTGCGTGCCCGCGGGGGCTGGGGATGGATGGCACGAAGGCAGGGGAGGCTGGGAGGGAGGATCCGGAGGAACCCCTGCCCACGCCTTCCCCCCACAGGACTCCCCAAACAGGAAAGTTTGGGAGGAGGGTGGCTCGCGTTCCGGGCAAGCGCAGGGGAGAAAGAGCGAGGTGCGGTGCCCATTGATGGGAAAGCGACAGACCCCGGGGCTGGGGGGGGCACGGGGAGGCGCACCCTAAAGCAATGCCCTGGCTGCGACGGCGCAGAGGATGGAGATGCGCGCAGGTCGGTGGGACATCCTAGCGGCAGCTGCTCTTATGGGAGGGCGGAGAGAAAGCAACTTGTGGCTGAGTTGCGGACTTTGGCGCCTGGGCGCAAGCGGGGATTCGAACTCGCCCTCGGCCAGGCTCTTGCTCTCCCCCCCCCCCCCAACGAGCAGCCACCAAAGCGAATGGGGGAAGAGTTGCGGGGAGTAGTAGTGGGGGGAGGGGTGCAGAAGGGGCAGGGGATTCCTCCCCTCTAAAAAAAAGCGAGCCAACCAGGCGACGGTGTCTGGGAGGGAAAAAAAGCCCCGGGTGGGCAAGCGTTGGTGGAGAGAGAGGCGCTCCCAGGGCGGCCGGGAGCTGCTCATCAGGCAGCAGCGGGAGGAGGAGTCGCCCCGCGAGCCCCACCGCTCCCAAACTTGAAAGTTTCTCTCGCCGGCGGCAGCACCGCCCTGGCTGCGCACACTTCTCCTTTCCCCGCGCGAGGGGAGGCATCGATTGGCGAGCGCCAGCCTGCCCAGCCAGCCTCCCACCCAATCGAGGCTGCGGGAGGAGGAGGAGGAAGGTGGAGGGGGCAGGAAGAGGAGGAGGAGGAGGCGGCGGCGGCGGCGAGGGAATACCCACCTACCCACCCAGCCAGCCAGCCAGCCCGCCCGCCCCGACAGCACAACAATCCACCACCTTCACCCACCACCAGCACACCCCCCTCCAAGCCTCGCCGGGGGTTCTTTTCCGCCGGAGATCACAAGGACTGTTGTCTCTCCCTTCCCAAACAAAAGCCGGCTCCCGGGCGCGGAAGAAGGCGCAGCAACTCCGAAGAAGGGAGAGCGGAACAAGTGAGGAAGAGGAGGAGGAGTGGCACCTCCCCCCGCAAAGCCAACCTGCATCCGAGAGGGGGCAAGAAAACTTCCTACCACTGGACAACAGGAAGTCCCCGCTTGCAGCAGCAGCAGCGGCAGCACCAACGCGGAGGGAGAAGCTGCAAGACAAAGGGGGAGGAGGAAGGAGAGGGAGAGGTGAGAGGCAGAAGTGCCCCCAGGTCTTCCAGGTCGGTGCCCTCCAGCCCCCCGACCCCGCCCCGCGCCTCCTCGGAGAAGCAGCAGAAGTCACCTCGGAGAAGCGACTGCGTGCAGAGCAGGCGCAGGCGGAGAAAAGTTTGCTCTCCCTCTTTGATCCCCCCTTGCCAGAAACTTCCGTGCGATGCCGGCTAACTTCTGGGTCAGGAGGAACCTGGAGGCAAGGCAGAGCGATGCCGTGTAGAAGCATCCAGAGGCGCGACCAGGGCGGGAAGATGCCTCGCAGACCTCCCGGCCCCGGCGGTGCGGCTCGCACCCATGCGGTGTAAAGCGAGCGCACACGCAGAGGTCTCCTGGGCTGCTGCCGCCGCCGCCGCCGCTGCAGTGGGGGCCGGGCGGGGGCCTCGCTCGGCGGCCCGGAGCGGCTAATTGCCGAGCGCCCCCTCATTTGCATATGCAGCCCGAGCCCGCTGGAGCCGGGCCAATCCGCGCTCGCCCCCAGCATCATTAATGGCCATGCATTATTCACGTTCATAATTGCCGAGCCCCATGCGCGAGCCGCGCACCCTGCACAGCCCCGCGCGCGCCCCGCCGCCACCGCTCGGCTGGCCGGCCGGCCGGTCTCCTTCCCCCTGATTAATTGAGTGGGGGCGGTCGCCCGACGCCAGCGACGCCGCTTTTGGGGGTCTCCCCCCACCGCCCCAAGCAGCAGCAGCAGCAGCAGCTTCTCCAGCAGCGCCCCACCGCTCGCTGATGCCTCTGCAAAAAGCAGGCGCACGAAGACGCCGCAGTTAGCAGCATGTCTCGCCGCAAGCAAGCCAAGCCCCAGCATCTCAAGTCGGACGAGGAGCTGCCCGTCGAGGTGCTGTCCGAGCAGGGTAAGGCGTCCGCGCTGGGCTGGCGAGGGGGTCTGTGTGTGGGAGAGCGCCTGGGGCTGGCTGAGAGCCCAAGCCTATGCCCGTCTACTCAGAAGTCAGTCCCGTTAAAGGAAGTGGGGCTTTCTCCCAGGAAAGTGGGGATAGGGGTGCAATCTTACTGCCCAAGCCTGTGCAAGTCTACTCAGAAGTAAACCCCACTCTTGCCAATGGCACTTACTCCCAGGAAAGTGTGGATAGCGTTGCAGCCTTGTAGCCCAAGCCTAGGCAAGTCTACTCAGAAGTAAGCCCCGTTCTCGCCAATGGGGCTTACTCCCAGGAAAGTGGGGATAGGATTGCAACCTTCCAGCCCAAGGCTATGCAAGTCAGTTCCATTAAAGGAAGTGGGGCTTACTCCCAGGAAAGTGTGGCTAGGATTACAGCCTTGTAGCCCAAGCCTGTGTCTATTTGCTGAGAAGTCGGTCTCGCCAGTGGGGCTTACTCCCAGGAAAGTGTGGCTAGGACTGAGGTGCCTGCGGGTGGAGCTGGGGCAGAGAATGGAGGGTCTGGGGAAGGCGAGAGAAACTCAGCCAGGCAGGAAAGTTCAGCAGCGCAGCCGAAGTTTGGGCTCTCTTGGAGCCTCTTTGCCCTTCTCTTCGCAGGAACTCCCTTCTGCGCGCATCTACTGGCGGCTGCACTCCGGAGGGAGCGGGAAGGGCTGGGGCTTCAGAATCTCCCCAGGCGGCCGGGGTGCCGGAGTCCTACACTTCCCCGCTACACTCCGCGGCCACTGCTCTCCCCGCGGGGTTTCTCTCCCGGAGTTTTACAGCCGCATCCCCTGTTCCTTTCTCTCTGCCTCCCAGGAGGAAAGTGACTCCGCGTCTTGGGGACGGTGCAGGAGCTGCGGCCGTGCAAACTCAGCCCTGCCACAGGGCCGAGAGGCAGACGCCTGGGGCTGTGGTGGGGTAGCCCCTGCGAGCGGGGCTGCAGGCGCCCCAGGTGAGCCCCTTCCTCCCCCTGGCACAGCAGGACCTGCTTTGACTCCCAAGTCCAGGGGACTTGGCAAAGTAGGCGAGGATTGTGACCTGTGTGGCGAGTCCCCAGGGCTGGTGTGTCCTCAAGAGGGCTCCTGAGGGGGCTTCCTCAACGCCCCAGTGGCCCAAGGCTCCTCCCTCCCAACGCCCAGCAGCGAGTGCTTAGCCAGAAGATGTTATCTGCCCCTATGACTTCCTGACTCTCCCTCCGAGGAAACAGGCCTGGGCGTGGAGTAAGTGGGGGGGGGGGGAAGGGTGTTTCCTCTAAATAGGGGGAGAGGTGGTCAGGGGGTCAAAGGGAGAAGATGTCTCTCCTAGATGTTGGGGAGGACATTTGGGTTCGGCTTGGGAATAATTGCCAAGGCCTGGGGTGGATGAATGGCCTGCCCTTAGGCAGAGCTTACATTGCTTTACTCCTACCTCCCTTGCCATGAAGTTGTTCCTGGTTTTCTAGGATTATAGGCTATTTTCTTTTCCACTTATTACAAGGATGCAAGAAAATTTCCTTGGCCCCTTCAGTGCTAAGCCAATATGCTAACACAATGTGCCCCAATGTCAAAATTTTGGGGGTTGCAATTGGTTAAAACTATTTTTGAACAGCCTTTTTTCAGTGTGTTAGAAAATTTTTTAAAAAAATATACTAACTGCATGTGGCCGTAAAATTTGCTACAGCATTTCTACCCTAGTTCTGTTTTTCTGTGGTGAAGTTTCAATATCATCCTTGGAAGATCTTTATTCTTTCCTTCATACAGTAATCATGTTCATTTCTAACATGATTAGGTAATCATTGTTGTAAAGATTTTTTCCCCCTGATCGTTGCACACTTTAAGCCAGCCTTCTGTCTTTTATTTCACCCAAGGAAAAAACAAGACATCTTAGTGCTTCAGCAAAGGAGTTGCATCTGGGAAAAGAAAAAGAAGTTGGCAACAAAGGATTTTTGACTATTTTAAATGAACTTTACAACGTTGAAGCCTCAGGCAATATGACTTGATTTCATAAGGTTAAAACATCTGTTAGATTGGCAAATATTCAAGAATATTACTCCCACCACCTCCTTTTCCTAAAAGTACTCCAGAACAGGAGTACAGAAGGGACAGGGTTGGCTGCAACTTCTAATGTGAAAAGCTTTTGGCATTTGGCATGACAATAAAGGATAGGTGGTGGACCAAGTTTCCTGTGTTCCAGCTGAAATATGAAATAATTTCATATTATAACATGAACACTGTTCTTGGTTTTAAAATACTTCAGTGTAAGCAAATCAGCATTTCTTTGAAATATAAAGTATTGTTAATTAAACCCATGCTGGATGGGAAGGGTCCTTGGTTTCACCATGTATACAATTCTTTTAATATTTTAAAAAGTTCAGGAGCAAAAAGCTTGCTGCCTCACTATGGCACTTCTGGTGAGTTAATACATTGAAGAAAATTGTTAAACTAGGAAGGGTTTTTCCCCCCTCTTAGTGAGTCTTATCTATGTAGCCATGTCACCAGAGATTAGAACAGGAGATATGCTAAAAAGAAGCGCTTGCATATGGTGGGTAGATTAAGAACAAAGAATCTTTTTGTCATGGAAATGGTTTTTCTCTCTTTTTTTTCTTTTTTGGGGGTTTTGTTTTGTTTACTTCACATAGAATTTCTCACACTTGGTTTGTTTTGTATTGCCCTCAATGACTACAAGATCAAATGAATGGATTTATTTCTGCCGAATGAGAAAGACAGTCTTTCCATCAAAAGGACTACATTGCATCCCAGTGAGGAATTTTAAAGCGTTATTATTGTGGTCCCTGAATAGCTCAAAATCGGCTTTCACAGCAGCCTGAAAATGCAACAATGTAAATACTTCTCAGCTAAAGAAGGTTGTGCTCAAAATGTGCTGTATCCCCTTTTCATAAAACATATTTTAGATAATAGGGCAGTGCATTTTTGCAAGCTGTTAGTGGCAAGCTGAGGTAGTCCTGCTTGCATGTTGTACTTTCATTTACAGAAATATGAACAGTGATGTGCATAAATTGCAGCAGGCAATCCACATGATTGTCATGCCAATCAACTACACCTTATGAAGTGCAAATATTTCTGCCTTTAAAGGAATTCAATATATGCAGGAGCACAAGCTGTTAAGAGTTCAAACATTTCTTGTAAAGTCAGTTCTCTTCATTACAGTTTACAGTTATAGTCAAGACATTGCCACAGTTCCTGACCCTTTTTTGCAACAGGCCAGAACCTAGCCCGCACCATTAGAGCCGCAGAAAAGTATATATGTTCTATTTTTAAAAAGATGAAACTGCTACTGTAAATATGTTCTGATCTTAACCCTTTTTAGTATTTTAAAATTTCTTAGCGTTTAGGATTATATAATTGCTTAAGCTACTGCTAAGTCTAGAAAGATTGCCTATATTTTTTTATAGATGGGAATCATGCTTAAATGTTGCATTCAAAGTGTACTTTCATCAAGGAAAGCTTTTAAGGATGAATGCTCTTTTTCCCCCTAACTGATATTATGTTACACAGTAGCAAAAAGAAACCTGACAGTTTGACAGAGTGGAAGATAAACATTAGGCCGTACTTAAAGTTATAGGAAGGCCAGTCAATTTAGGTGGCAATGCTACAATAGAAGTTTTAGAAATACGATAAATAATGGTTGGGCTCAGATTGTAGTATAGTGCAATGTAACTTTATTTAGCAAAATAGAGTTATCTGAGAAATATGAAAACTACTAAGAATGTGAAAAGCCCCCACACTATTTTGAAACATTCATTGTGGAAAAGATAGATCATGCTTTTTGTAATTTGGAAAATGAATGCTTACATGCAGTGATTAATTAGAATCTGCATAGCAGTTTATGCTGACAAGTAGTGAACAAAAGGTATTTATGCACAAAACATTTTAAAGGGTGCCATATTGAAAGAAATGGTCATTATAAAGAGAGAAACAATAACTGAAGGGGTTATAAAACCCAATATGGTAAATTTGCTGTTCTCTGTCTCAAATATCAGGAGACTTTACACCCCCAGTTAAACGATTCTCTCTAAATCAACAGATTACAAGCACTATAGAAGAGTCTTATTCTGTTACAGTAAATGGAAACACTGCACACGCTTTTGACCCAGTTGCACTCATAATTTTCTAGGGATGTTGGGGAGAACCCTTAGCATTTCCAAGTGGATAATAGTGATTAAAAAATTATTGGAGATTGTAAGGATATGTTTTATACAGCTTAGCAAACATTAATTATTGTTTGGTTTGAGTTTAAAGGGAACACATTCTTGCAATAATGTCATGTGACTTAAAAAGATTTTTTTTTAAGATGACATCTTCATTGTGCTAAAGATTTTTGTTCTACATTGAAACTCATTTTCTTGTAATTCTGTCATTGTTCTCTTAAATTTGAAATAGTTTGTACATCCAATGGCTCCAGAATTAGAGGCTTGGGGTGATTCTTCTGCTGCCAGTTCGTACTAAGGCTGCCAGTAATTTGGAATTTTTTTTTTTAAAGAAACGGGTTTATCATGAGCGCCTTTAAACATTTTTAACAGCCTTAGCAATGTCCCTGGAAATTATGTAAAGAAGTGTGGAATAATCTGCATAGTACTTTAAATAACGTGTAAGACTCTCAAGAACACGAGATGTGATGACAAGCATTCAGTTTAACAAGAAGCTGTATCACTTTTGTAACATTTTATTTAAAATAACAATAAAGCCCTTTTTGCTTTTAACAATAATTCTTCAAAATGTTTGCTGATGAGCTGTAAGGAGGAAGGCAAACTAACTTACTTTGCTACTACTGTATACTTCTAGACTTTTTATAGATAACTCGCATCATAAACATTTAAGACACATTTTAATATGCTGTTCAAAGACCTAAAAAGTATGGTTTAATAGACTGGATTAATTAAACAGCTGGTTTTATTTTAGAATGCAAATGATAAGTAGGCTAAAGAGGTGCATATTCTTTTGTGCTGTTACACCCAGAGATGCCTCCTCAAGGAGGCGATGAAACATATCTCTTCTGTGAATAAGCCCATTTAATTTTTTGAAAAATCATGACAGTTAACAGTTATTTATACAAGGAATATCAGGTGGATATTAATATTTGTAAACATGAATGCTGTTCACTTTACTTGCCAAAATGTGTTTTGAATCTCAATATTTTTAAAGTTGTTAACTCATAGTTTTGAAACATGAATATTTTGAAATCTGAAACAATTGAAACAAAATTGTTACTACTTCCTTTGAAACTTAACAAAATAGAGGCTTTTATTTCATTGCATGATTTGTTGACTGACTGCCAAGTCCACACTAGCATATCTATAGGACATTCATTAGTAAGGACAAGATCCATTCAGTTTTGCTGATAATAAAGCCAATCTACTGTGATAGAGGATTAAACAGCCTCTGACACACTTCTCATAAAACAAAACATAAGTTGAAAACACTGTCATAGAGCATCATGTATGCAAAATGCTACTATGTGTTATGAATAATGAAACACTTGGGTTTAGCAATAGTATTTTGTTTCAACAATTAATTTCAGTAAAGATACACAAAACTAAGCGCAATCTTAATATTGCTAATCCTGTTTTGCGGCTTCATTCTTATATGAATGTTACAATTGCAGTATTTACACAGAAGAGAAAGTTTATAGTTATTTTTGTGTTTTTGAGGTAAATTGGTAAGAAGGGGAGAAACCATGGCTGCAGTCTTGCTAAACTTGCTTCAAAGTAGACCTGTTGAGATCCTTGAGTTTTAACATAGATCAAGTGAGGGCAGGATGGTTGCCAAAGGTAATGACATATCATGGCACAGTAGCATTGTAGAAAATATAAAATATTAATGATTCTTTTTGTAAAATACTTTGTCATCAGAGAATAAGGAAATACCAGAGTGAAAGTGATTCTTTTGTCCAGTTACTGTACCTGGCAACAGTATCTGTACAGTATACAGTTCTTCTAAAAAGTTTGGACATTTCAGTTGGAAAATACCAATATCCACACAGGTGAAAAGAACATTTTGACCAAAGCAATATCAAGTCTATATATTTTACAAAGTAATGCTTTCCTTCTTTTTTTGAGGCAGACTCACACATGTTATATTCAGTGTTCAAGACCACCCCTTTTCTGTTTCCTGTGCTTTAGTGTCCAGTATAACTACACAGTCTTTTTGTTTGGTGTCAGTGAAAAGGTGGGATCGCATGGAGTGCCAACAAGCTTCCGATGGACTCTCCCTGAGGGTGGGTAGTTAGAAGTGCTTTGACAAGGCTTGCTGATTTAACCTTTGCCTGCTTTGCCCTGCCAGGGGTGGCCACTAGATGTCAAGCTCATAATACAATTAGTACATCTGTGCATTTGACCTTGGCAGCATGGCTTACCAATGTTCTGTTAAGTGTTAACACAGAATTTGAGTGTTAGCTGGAGATGCTTGTGAGTTTTGCTGCATTCTGTACAGCTTATCAGATGCTCATCTAGTTTAGCACAAGTGCTTAAGAAGGGGTGGGGGAAATTTTTTCTTTTATGTAGGCTTGAGTTGCTTAATTAACCTTACCAATGTTGATGCAGTTTTCCTTTGGTTAATCAAAATGACATTCTTTTAAGAGAATCTTCTAAATAACTAGGGTTTATGTGAATTAATGTTTCATAAGCCTAATAGCAACTGGCATTTGGTTTGCTAGTGGTCCTAGTTATCTATACAGAGTAGTTATCTGTGGAGGAGTAGATCAGTAAGACATCACAGTACTGCAAGGCTGGAGTTCAGGCCTGAAATCCCAACACATCCCTATCCGCTGAGCTCCATTGCTGTCTGTGAGGTGCCATTGACAAGTCTGTATGGAAGATTATATGGGATCCAGCTTGTATTTGGTTTCTCATACAGGCAGACCAGTAAGCATCAAATTAGGTCATTTTGTTGGCTCTTATATTGTAAATGGTCTAGCAGTTTATGTCTCTGAAACTGGGAAATCATCTTGAAATGTTACATTCTCTTGTATTTTTTAGGCTCCTGTGCACTGTAATATATGCATCTGCTCTTGATATATTTATTAAATGGAAGGGACCAAACCTTAGCATTGTATCAGCTTCTCATAAAATCTGCCCTTTCTGTTTGAATACCAAAGCACCAGACAGCTTACATGGAATCGCTGATGTTGGTATAACTATAAAATGCCAAGCTTTAGCATTTGCCACAGCATTGTACATCATTTCTTACCACCTGTTACTAAAATACGTGGTTATATTTAAATATGTGGTACTAAGATATGTTTTTACAGATAGAATAAAATATGGAATGCTTGGTGGGTTCTGCGTCAGTGTACACCAAGGCCCTGGTGGTTGGTAAGATGTTGCATACGTTTATATGGAAGGCAGTTAGTAATTATGCCACAGGTGGGTGCTAACTTGAATTCTGAAATTTAGACCACTGAATAGATCAAAATGTATACCAGGTCACTGCACGTTTTGCATAGCAAGAGTGCCCTCCACTGTTCACATTCATATTATCAGTTTATGTGGTCTGGAAAAAAAGATAGAAATTTTTTTCTATTGAGTCTGGAATTTCTTCTACGTTGTTAAACACAGTGGGGGTCTCTATTTGTCTCCTCCTGTTTCACAGCTTGGGCTCAGTATGTGATAATTCATCTTTCTTTATGGGATTCAAGGCTATCATAAAAAGAGTTAAAAAGAATTAATTTGAGAGAAAATAATGTCCTCAATTTAAAAAAAAGTGGCATGTGTTTTAAGAGATGTACAATTAAAGCAAAATAGTAATATTAATAATCTGAAGTGCAGGTATATCATATCAGAGTTTTTCTGTTCAGAAAATATCCCTTATAAAAGATAAATAAGTATTTATATTGCAACCATATAGATTGTAATAAATAAAATTACGTTTGAACATAGAGTGAAAATATTTTGCCATTCTGACAAACTGAGTGTGAAAAACCTGTCAATCTTTATTTGAGTAGCCATCAGTAATAAGGAAGCTTAATTGGATGAAAAATTGGCGAATGCCCACGTTTTACGATGTATGCAAATGAGAGTCTTCTGCACCTTTCGTTTCAGGTTTCCAAAGCTATTAACAGGCAAGCATAATTTTTTGAAATGTTTTCATATAATACAAGTTGACTAGTAGGAGTTTTGTCTTGCAGGAAAAAAAATGTCATTTCGAAATCAATGTAAAGTTTTCCATCACCTAAACGCTGACTAAATGTCCTTGATTCTCAAATATTCCTTTAAGCAAATTGTATAGTGTTGAAACAAAATATAACATTTTTGTATTTTCCTGATTTTAAATCAGTGGAAGGTGAATAAGTAATGAAAACACATTAATGATAAGTAGTTCATTATTTTCTGATATTCTAGCTTTTTGCAGAATGACTAAAAGTTTTCCTTTTTCTTGTTCAACAATGTCCATTTCAAAATGGGCTTGAGAGTTTTAAGGAATAAGGAGAACAAAATTGACACTGTTAACAGAATGTCATTAGAGAACAGCATTTGAAATTGTTATTATCTTCATACATAATAATTGTAAAGGGGCTCATTTAGAAAACTAGAACTGTTATAATTGAAGTCATATTCAGAGGCAACATTTACTCAGGTAGTATACTTTTTGTATGATATCCATATTCTAAAATAGTGAAACCTCAGCTGGGTGACCTTCAGTGTTGGTACCTAAAAAAAAAACAATGCAGGGGTGGGAAAGTAAGAGAGGGCAATGTAGGCTCGAGTGCTGAAGAGCTCTGTCTTCCTATGTGTGCAAGTCTTGCTTTGCTTTCACAGGCAAGGGAAAGAAAGCATGCCACTTGTTTTAGGGGATGTATTTTTTCTCTCTAGTAACATCTGTAGTAGCATTTTGCAGATTTTAGGAATTTTTTTGTTAGTATTAAAGACTGTTCCTTAACAATGAAATAGATTATAGAGCCTGTCATATTACCATCAGGCCTTCCTGACTGTAGTAGAACATTCAGGCAAATCAGTATGTATCTTGGTCTCATAAAAGAAATACCAGAATGGAATGTATTTAAAATTAAAAGTGCAAAGGAAAAATAGCACAATTGTGAACTAACAATAGATTTTCTGAGGTTAACTGAGAGACATTCTCTATTTTTTCTCTGGCTTGCCATGGGAAGATTAGTGTGTTTGATGTAGGAGTGTAATGCTTGCTATACAGCCATCAACAAGTACCCTTAAAGGAAATGTACAACAAGTACCCATCAATGGCTGGTTACAATGATGTTGCTCCATTGAAGTGAGTAGAATTCTTAAATGTCAACTCTCACTAATGTTCCCTTTCTTAAACCACAACCTTAAATTCTTATTTACTTAAAATCCTTTCAAATATTATTAAATTAGAACTATGGCTCAGGGTGTATATGCTATATTGCAAGGAAAAATTCTGCCCACATCAGCTCACATAAATCCAAACTGAGATAGGACCACTTGTGTGATACACTAGGTAATCTAGTGACCTATGATAAAGTATTTGGGATTCGGCTTGTAGATGATGTGGTTATTAAACTGTAAAATAACCTTAAGCTCTATGATGTTGGTGTAGCTCCTACTTCAGTTCTTTCAGAACATGCAGTAGGAGTTGGTGCCCTTACTTCAGTAGGACAATTCCAAAGAATGAGTTTATAATTAGAGGGTCAGTAATTTCAAAAATGGGCTAATTCAGATTGTAAAATCACTGAATTTTCCATTGACTACCATGGAGTATCTAAACCTAGTCTTAGGCTGCAATTCTATCCACACTTTCCAGGGAGTAAGCCCTATTGAACACAATGGGACTTCTGAGTCAACATGTGTAGGATTGTGCTGTTGATCTCTTAACTATTAGCTGTACCATTTAGTTTTTGACTGCTGTGGTGTTAATATGAAGGATTTTAAAAGACTGAACTCCAGAGTAGCTTGTCCACAGGCAATATTGAAGTCTCAAGTCATGAATCAAGACTTTAGGATATACCCAAATATCTAAAACCTAGGGAATACTTGTTTAAATTATAAAACTGTGTATTGATAAAACAGCTTACTTGGCTAAAACGTATGCTATTATAAATGGATTCAATTTGGTGAGAATTATGTTGCTCAACTTTATGGTTTAACATTGGAGGTTACTGAAGAAGACACATCGGGCTGTCAATCATCAAATATTTAAATTATAATCTTGTTGACAGAAATACACAAGTTATTGGCAAAAATGGCTGAGCTGAATGTGATCAGAGTGTAATACACTTGTCCCATGTAGGCATTAAAAATTGTTTAAGTCAACAAAACGTTGCTGTAGCCCATTTCTATCAAAGGCTATGGGGAATTCTGTTTAAAAATCAATGGGAAAGCCTAGTTGAAAAGGGATTTTTATTTGAATAATCAAAATAGGAAGCAGGAGAGAAAATTAATTGCAAGCTGCATCACTATACATTTCACTCCTGTCTTATTTCTTTTATTTATTTTTTGTTAAGAATACTCAACAACAATAATTTCCCCTATTCTTTTCTATTGTTCAAAGGAATTGCATGTGATTATTTCAGTATAAAAGGGTGTGTTTATACATATTTCACTGGCATGACTAAAGATGCTTATAGTGAGAATGAAATTCCCTAGAACAACCAGAGTACATTCTGTGTTATAATCTTGCATTTTTAATGGAAGCGATTTACATTATTTTTTGTAGAACCTACTTTCATGTAACAGCCCTGATGATCAGAATTGGATTTCTGTAAGGTGTTTTGGCCCCAAAAGTGCTACATAATTTTTGTTAATGATTTATTATGAACCATTAGAAATATTTCAGTATTAAGAGATTATTTCAGATGAATTTTAAAAAAAATCTCAAGGTAAGATTTTGAGAATTATTTTAAAAAGCAGTATTTTGGGAAAATCAGTTTCATTATCTCCCATTAGTCTCATAAGTTAGAAAAAGATCATCATGCAGTTTAGTTTGATGCTTCTCCTTTTTATATAACTTGTGAGCGTTGGGTCCAGGGAGGCCTCGAGAAATAAATTCAAAAATGTTATTTTACAAGTAACACTTTTACTTTGGCAACACAAAAGGTTTCTTTTTAACATTTCAAACAATATATTGTTTTATTTCACTTCATTCCTGCTTTTCCCTCACAAAGCTTTGAACAATACATATGGGGATTAGTCTCTTTTCTCCTCACAATACTGTGTAGTATGTTACATTGAGAGAAAGTGACCTGCTGAAAGTTGCTCGCGTTAAGTTCATGATGGAAGTGGATTAGAGCCCAGATCTCCCTATTCTAGGTCAGGTACTTTACAACAGTTTTTGAGAGTCGGTGGCATTAAATAATTACACCAGTTGTTCCCAAACTGTGAGCCGTGGCTCCCCAGGGAGCTGCAGAAACCAGCCAGGTGAGCCACGTAATCCTCGCGAAAAACCCACTACCCTCCACAACATAGAAGAACCACAGCCAATGATCCAGTAAGTCAAGGAAACCGCCAATCAAAAAAGTTTGGAAGCCACTGAGTTAGTGTTCCAGTTTATGCTGTGCATCTTTATAAATAACATGGAAATCATGCCAAAGCGTGGTTTTTGTCTATTATAGTTTAGAATCCAAACCATGGTTTGAACTGCTAAATGTACAGGTAAACCATGGAGTTGATTGATTCTTTTAATCTTCACTCTGCTCAGCACTCTATTTTCATGGGGCAGTGGTCTCCAGAGGCACATCAACATTCATAACTATGGTTTGTGAATTGAAACACCACACCAAATCATACTTAGTACAAACTATGAAGTACTAATCAATTTCAGATTATAGTTTATGATTCTTATTTTCCAACTGATCTCAAACCATCATTTGTCTATTCAAACAACACACTAAACCAGTGTTTCTCAATGTTTGTGCCACAATGTACCACTTCTCATGGTCCACCTATTCAAAGTACCACCAGAAGTAACTGGCAATGTCATTGGCAGTTACTTCTGGATTGGGAGGCCAGCCGCAATGCAACAAACACCGGTAAGAGTCTGAGGGTAGACAGGAGGGCTTTTTCGAACACACAAACAGTGCATGCTGGAGCTTTGCCCAACAAGCCAAGTCTCCTATTGCTTCTTGTCACATTGTGTTGCTGGTCTCGCTGCCAGGTGGTGAGGGTTTGGTGGTCCTACGAGTACCACCAGACACCACTGCAAGTACCACTGGTTGAGAAATACTGCACTAAACCAAAAACTTCCAAACTAGGGGATGATTTGAATCTAGACCTTGTCTTCTATAGCCTGAAAGTTCTTGGGCTGCTGAAAATACTTTGTCATACATGAACAATTTGTCATATATGAGTTTGATACATATATACATACACACACACTTGGCTGGGAGTGGTCAGAGAGCAAATTGGTTTTCTGTAATGTAAAAGAATCAAGACCTAAGCTGGCTCTTCTGAATTAAGCAACTTCAGGAACAAAGACTGATTTAAATTATGAGTCGCTGTGATTGCTGTGCCAAACTTTTCAGTAAAACTTTCAAATTGGCTCAGGAAGCTGGAGAGTGAAGTGTGTACCAGTGATTTTCTTTGCATCCTATATTGTTGCTATAGAAAAGAATTTGGTATGTGTGATACATGTAGCAATAGCTTATGTAAGAAAAAATTAAATCTGAAAAGTAAATAAAGATGAGTGTTAGTGGTCTTTTTTTTTTTAATAAAAAAAGAAGAAGAGAGTAAAGCAGTCCACTCATGTGTACCAGGCTCTCCTTTCCTTGTGGTTTATAATTCAGTTTTTAGGTGATCCGCTCATAGGAAGCACAGTTTGCAAAACTAAATCCAAAATCTTATACTGGACAGTATAAGATTTGCAAAAGCATTTGTGACTAGTTGACAAGTATTTAGTTGACACTGCTACCTTGTTTTGTATTAATATAAAGCAGGAATACAATTTTTTTTTAATGTACTAATTTGTTAATCAAATATATTAAGTCTTGTACTGCTAAGCACAGAATGCTGAGATGTCACAGTGGAGTACAAAATAAGTTACTTTTTATTCAGATGGCTATATAGACTGAGAAACATCGTCATAAATATTGATTTTATACTTTGTACATGGTAGTGCTTTGGTACTACCATGAAGGCTCATTTCTTTAGATTCTCATTTAGTACAGTGCTTACATATATAGAGAAACTTATAATATGTTATATGTTCTTAAGGGGGTTTACAGCCTGCTCTTTGAGTTTATCACAAATGAAAAGTAGTAGCATTTGTATCATAATGAAGCTGGAAGACAAATGTGAAATTTTAATAGTTGGGCAAATGAGATATGAAGGCATCCACAGTATTTTATTTCTGGTGTCATCTTTCCAAACACTTCAGCAGCACAATTCTATGCATGTCTACTCAGAAGTCTCACAATGTTCAGTTGAGATTACTCCCTAATAAGTGAGTTTGAGATTATAGTGTTAAACATGTATTTGAATGCTGTGATAACTGAAATCTGGAGGACTTAGTTGCAAGTATATATGTGGAAGGCTGATGGTATTTTTTCTTGGGCTGTAAGATTTGGTAGTATAATTGGCGAAATTTTTAAAAATCTTTAGGTGACTAAATGTTGAAGGGTGTGACAAGTTTAACTGATGGGACTGAAAGTTAAGGGACACGTGTTTTATGGAACTGTATTAACTGGTACATTACTGTAATAGAGAATGAAAAAGAGAATATTAAAAATAATCAAAAAAATTAGTGGTAGCTTTTGTTTATTTTGTATCTTGGAGGTCTTACAGGTCTTTGTATCTTTTGTTTTGTATGTTATAGTTCTTTCAATATATCAAAAAGATATATTTTGATTTGGATAATATTTAAATATATTTGAATGTAATCCATAAACTTATTAATAAGAATGGCAGATTATTAGTTTAATTAATCAGTTGGGAGTGCTTGTATTTTGCACCAAATATTTTGCCTTCACAAAATAAGCCATTTTGCTGCTTCTTGACATGCTTTGTGTATTAGCAGAACATTTTATTTCTGTTTGTAAAGTTTTGCAGCAATTGAGTAGGTAACATATTGTGGGAGTGTGTTCTGTAAACCACTTTGTGAACTTTTTTTGGTTGAAAAGTAGTATATAAATAGTTTTAATAATAAATCATTCTCCATCTACGGGGGGGGGGGGGGGTTCAGCCTCTAATGTCAGTAGAATTAGGATCAGGTCCTTCACTTGGTTCTTCTGCCTGTCTTCCATGGAAATTAGCTGTGCCTTTGCTTCCAGCTATACTCGCCCTCGTTACAAAAACATATTATATTATTTGACTTGCTGCACTATTTAGACTATTTGCATTCTAATATCAGGATGCAGTTTAGGTGTAAATTCTTAAGTGAAGCCTCTTTCTCTCCACCCCCCCATGCTTTCTGCTGTTTAACCCTGCCTGTGGCTTTCCATTTTAGTATTTTCTTTTTTAGTATTAGAGGCATTCTGAAACCAGATTAAGAAAACAAGTGCTATGAAATATATTCATAAAGTAGACTAAGTAAATTGAAATAGGAGACAGAATTTAATATCAAGGCTTCAGAGCTCAGAGGAACGTTCTCTTTTCTTAAAAAAAAAATTAAACATCACTCTGACACTGGTTCTGGGATTTTTGTTGGGCTTCCTTTCTGAATATAAAAATGAATTAAATAACTAAGTGCCAACTTGGCATGGAATAAATTATTGATATGTTAGCAAAATCTGGAGTGGTTTTTCTCACATACTCCAGTCTGTATAACACAAAACGATTTACAGCTGTCATTCTATTCTGTGGAACTGATTTGCTGCTGTCACTCTATCTGTAGGCTGACAAAAAGCAGTTATGCATCAGTAATGCCCAGAGCAGCAAATGGAACCTGAGTAATTATTGTACATCGAAGCCTTGCACAACCTACAAAGTACACATACACACACAGTCCTTTTAAAAAGAAGCCCTTAAAGTATGATTGCATGTTGATTTTTTTTTTGTTCGTGTGCAGCTATTTATTTGATCAGGTGTGAATTAGAATTCTGTTCATTAAACATGCCTGTTATTCGGCACAAGAGAGTAACGCGAGTTAGAGGAAGTGGCTGCCTACAACAGTAATTAAACATGTGTAACCAATTAGTGGGTTTTCCACTATGGCACAAGCATATAATTTGCTGAGTCTTTCTATGAGAATAGAAGAAAATAGGTACTAGAAGTGTGTCTTGAGTACAACATTCTCATGTTAAACATGTCAATGTAAATGAACTTTAAATATATAATTTCTGGTTTGTTAACAAACCACTGAACTCTATTGGCTAACAACAGTAACATGTAATTTTAGTTCTTCTTGCAAAAAAAAAATACTGTATCTGACAGTCAATTAAAGGTATTAATTTTATTTATATAGCTGGGACATACACATTTCATTTTACATACCTCAAAAGAATTACTTTAATCTCTATTTCATAGAATTTGTCAGCGACATACGAAGTATGCTAGAGGTGGTCTAATTATTTGACAGTTTTTAAAAATCGATACATCAGAAGTGTATGGTGCTCTTGTTACTAAAATAAATGTGAGCTTTTATTAAAAATCTCTTAAGTTAAAAATGCTTGTTGATTTAACAGGTTATGTAGAATTACACAGAGCCTATGGTGTCTCAACACAATACAAAGATAATAAATCTAAGTGGCACAAAGACCACACTTGAGTAACAGAAGCCCAGTTTGTCGTGTCAGGTGCTGATTTGAGTTTTAAAGGTTACAGATTAGTTTAGCAATGTTAAGTGAACTGGCAAAGGCATCTCTAATTTTGCTGGAAATGAGGAAGCTTGATGGCAAAGGGGAATCCTAATGAGTCCATTGAAAGCTTTCTTTGTACCGAACAGACAAGGTAGCTGTGAATTGTATGAAAATATTGGAAATCAATTGCTTCTATGGAATTTCATTAAGAAGCAGTATCCACAATTGATAGGGCCTCATAATTTGATGGATTGCGCTAAGAAAATGATTAGCTAGGTAGAAAGAGTCATAGAATACACACACACGGACACACACACCCAGGGACCTCAGAAATGTTGGTGTAATCTGTACAAAATAAAAAATATTGATTTTTACTCATGTGCAAAATTCTAAAATGGAGTTAGGGCTGTCTTGAAAGTCATTGGCTGATGCAATCTTTTGATTTTTCTAGCAGCCCCAGGAGAAGGAGCAGATGATGGTGATAGTGGGAATGAAAGCAGGAGTGGAAGTGAGGAAACAAATGTTTGTGAGAAATGCTGTGCAGAATTCTTCAAATGGACCGATTTTCTGGAACACAAGAAAAATTGTACTAAAAACCCGCTGGTGTTGATTGTAAATGAAGATGAAGCAGCGCCGCCCTCTGAAGAATTCCCAGAGCCTTCTCCTGCTAGCACTCCCAGTGAACAGGCAGACAGTGAAGCTGCTGAAGAAAGTGTTCAGACTGAAAACCATGAGAGCTGTGAGGTAAAGAATACTGAAAAGGAAGAAGAACCTATGGAGATAGAACCTTCTCCGGAAAAAAATTACCCCAGTCAAGGCATCTCTAGCACAGCTACGCCACTACCTCAGATCAGTGAACCATCTTCCTTGACAAGTTATAACATGCCAAACACTAACGTAACCTTAGAGACGTTGTTGAGTACTAAAGTGGCTGTCGCCCAGTTCTCGCAGAGTACGAGATGTGCAACCACAGCAACTACAGCCAGTGGGGTGACAGCGATGGCCATCCCAATGATTCTTGAACAGCTGATGGCTCTGCAGCAACAGCAGATTCATCAGCTGCAGCTAATTGAACAGATCAGAAGTCAGGTGGCAATGATGAATCGGCAACCATTACGTCCCACTTTAAATCCAACTACTCCTTCTCAGAATGCTCCTGTGCAAGCCTCTAACCAGCTCCAAGGGTTTGCGGCTAACTCTGCTCTTCAGTTAGCAGCAGTAGTTCCGTCTGCCGTTGTGGCACAAGCCACTAGCAACCCACCAACTGCCTTTGAGAGCTCTCAGCACATTTCAAGACCCACATCTGGTGCAAGTACTCCTAACATGTCAAGCAATGGTTCTTCTGTCCCAAATGAATCAAGCACACCATCCTCTTCTAATGCAATTACGGCTTCATTAACACCGGTTTCTGTGTCAAATAGTACTAACAGTTCTTCACAGCCCCAAAATGCTTCGACTCCACCTTCTATAGGACCTGGAAATCTCCTCACCTCAGCTTCCAGCCTGCCAAACCCACTTCTACCTCAGACTTCATCCAGTAGTGTAATTTTCCCCAATCCACTGGTTAGCATTGCTGCAACTGCTAATGCATTGGATCCTCTATCTGCTCTTATGAAGCATCGCAAAGGAAAGCCACCAAATGTATCTGTATTTGAACCCAAGACAAGCTCTGAGGATCCTTTTTTTAAGCATAAGTGTAGATTTTGTGCCAAGGTCTTTGGGAGTGACAGTGCTCTACAGATACACTTGCGTTCACACACAGGAGAAAGACCCTTTAAGTGTAACATATGTGGCAATCGGTTTTCTACAAAAGGCAATCTGAAAGTTCATTTTCAAAGGCACAAGGAAAAGTATCCACACATTCAAATGAACCCCTACCCAGTTCCAGAATACCTCGACAATGTTCCTACTTGCTCTGGGATTCCATATGGAATGTCATTGCCGCCTGAAAAACCAGTCACTACGTGGTTGGATAGCAAACCTGTGTTACCAACAGTTCCAACTTCAATTGGGCTGCAGCTTCCCCCAACAATACCTGGTGTGAACAGTTATGGAGATTCCCCAAGTATTACTCCCATGAGCAGATCACCCCAGAGGCCATCCCCTGCATCAAGTGAATGCACTTCCTTATCTCCAAGCCTAAACAATTCTGAACCAGGCATTCCTTTGTCTGCAGAATCCCCACAGCCAATTCACAGTGGCTCAGCTATGACAAAATCTGAACCTGTCAATATTCCTGTGACAAATGCAAGGCTAGGAGACATGTCTGTAAGTGGACAGGTTTCTGCAGTACCCACATCTTCGATATCTAATGCTGTTACAGACAACAGCATTTCCACAAGCATTGCAAACCCTGTGCTTCCAGCATTACCTGACCAGTTCAAAGCTAAGTTTCCATTTGGTGGTCTACTAGACTCTATGCAAACATCAGAAACCTCAAAACTGCAACAGCTTGTAGAGAACATCGATAAGAAGATGACAGATCCAAATCAATGTGTCATTTGTCACCGTGTGCTTAGTTGTCAGAGTGCTCTCAAGATGCATTACAGAACCCATACAGGAGAAAGACCATTTAAATGCAAA
This sequence comes from Tiliqua scincoides, assembly GCF_035046505.1. Classification (NCBI taxonomy): domain Eukaryota; kingdom Metazoa; phylum Chordata; class Lepidosauria; order Squamata; family Scincidae; genus Tiliqua; species Tiliqua scincoides. The sequence continues at coordinate 70,596,790 of NC_089824.1, forward strand.
ATTTGTGGACGTGCATTTACTACAAAAGGCAATCTAAAAACACATTTTGGAGTTCATCGAGCGAAGCCACCACTTAGAGTACAGCATTCGTGTCCCATTTGTCAGAAGAAATTTACAAATGCTGTTGTTCTTCAACAGCATATTCGTATGCACATGGGTGGGCAAATTCCAAATACACCATTACCGGAGGGCTTTCAAGATGCCATGGACTCAGAGCTTTCCTTTGATGAAAAGACCATGGAAACAATGAGTAACTATGATGATGACATTGATGAAAATTCCATGGAAGAAGATCCGGAATTAAAAGATACTGCAAGTGATTCCTCCAAACCACTGATGCCGTACTCTGGGTCCTGTCCGCCTTCCCCCCCATCTGTCATTTCTAGCATTGCTGCTCTGGAGAATCAAATGAAAATGATTGATTCTGTCATGAACTGTCAACAGCTGACCAATTTAAAATCTATAGAAAATGGATCAGGGGAAAGTGACCATTTAAGCAATGATTCCTCATCAGCTGTTGGAGATCTGGAGAGCCAAAGTGCAGGGAGCCCTGCCATGTCTGAATCGTCTTCATCCATGCAAGCTCTATCTCCTGAAAACAGCAACTGTGAAAGTTTTAGGTCAAAATCCCCAGGTTTTAGTAACCAAGAAGAACCACAAGAAATTCAGTTAAAAACAGAAAAACCTGACAGTCCACCACCACCTACAGTTGAAAATGGAGGTGCACTGGATCTGACAGCCACCAACCCGGGAAGGCCAGTCATCAAAGAAGAAGTTCCTTTTAGCCTGCTGTTCCTGAACAGAGAACGTGGTAAGTTTAAAAGTACTGTTTGTAATATCTGTGGCAAGCCTTTTGCTTGTAACAGTGCATTGGAAATTCACTACCGCAGCCATACTAAAGAGCGTCCATTTGTATGTACAGTCTGCAATCGTGGGTGTTCCACTATGGGTAATTTAAAACAGCACTTACTGACACACAAATTAAAAGAACTGCCTTCTCAGTTATTTGAACCCAACTTTACTCTAGGTCCCAGCCAAAGTACTCCTAGCCTGGTCACCAGCACTGCGCCTACTATGATCAAAATGGAAGTGAATGGTCACAGCAAGCCGATCTCATTGGGGGAGGTTCCATCGCTTCCAGCTGGAATCCAGGTTCCTGCTGCTCCACAGACAGTGATGAGCCCCGGCATCACTCCTATGCTGGCACCCCCACCACGTCGAACTCCCAAACAACACAACTGTCAGTCGTGTGGGAAGACTTTCTCCTCAGCAAGTGCACTGCAGATACACGAACGCACCCATACTGGTGAAAAGCCATTTGGTTGCACAATCTGTGGTAGAGCTTTTACCACAAAAGGGAATCTAAAGGTAAGAAGGGAACTCTTCAGTCTCAGATTAAAATTGTAAGGGTATGAGAAATTAACAATGCCCTGAAACTGAACACCAGCAAATTCTACTTGTTTTATGCAAATTAAGGGTGGTGGGCAGGAAGGGAAAGAAAATTCTGGTTGTAGTATGATGTCATTTCATAATACATTCTGAATCAATTATAAGAACAACTGGTAGGTGCTATTGTACACTTGGGAAATACCTTCCCAAGCGTTTTGTATGACCATACCAACTATGTATGTTTGTATGTAAACTCTCCCATTTTATAGTGTTTTAGTGATAGGTATTAAAGCCATTGTACATTAATGACGGAATGATGACTTGAAATAACTTTGATATTAAAAGGATGTATATAATTTTTTTAACTTCAAAAGACAGTTCAATGCAATTATGTTATGTTAGTGTTTCTGACATTTAGTTTTTGTTTTCCTTCCAAAATGTGAGGTTATAAGTGCCTTTTTGGTGAATGGCAGTTCCAGATTTTTGGGGATCACCCCATACTTCTGAAGTCCTTCAAACTGCATACAGTTCTATTCCAGAAAGCTCTCCAGCTCTCAGGAGCAGTTTTGCAGGGTTGCAGAAGCCTGCTATACTGAGGAGGGGTTGGGAAAATTCATTTACCCAAACATCTTCTTGCACTACTTAGGATAAACCTGCAGCCTCCCAGATTTTTGTATTTTACAGAAGCACAGTAGTATTTTTTTTTTAAGTCATCTCAGGTTATACTGAACATTTCTACAGCTTGCAGCTCACAGCAGTGTAACACACTATGGTGCCTTTCTCCAGAATTACCAAAACCTCAGTGGGAAACCTCTGTTGCCTGTTCTGATTTCTAAGTTGCATATAATTTTCAAACCTCAAGGCAGATTTTTGGATCTGGTTCTAAAAGCAATTAAAAATTATATATTTCTTTTGGCACTGTCTTCTATCCCTGAATAAACCAGGTAAACATAAGAAGATTAGAGACTATAAAGAAAAAACCTTTTGATTGACATTAACCCTAATTGTATTAAAATTAGTTGTTACTAACTTCCATAGAAAGCAATGGGACTTAAGCTAATCACAACTACATTGTTCCATTGGTTTAGACTGGTACTTAGTCATAACTTTTGTTAGGTGGATTGAAACCTTGTAAGAAATGCAGCTTGAATCCAAAGAGTCCACTCTGAGTGGAAGGTATGTCTGCTAATCTAGGGGAGTAGGCTATTTCCCCCACTGATCTGTAGTAGCCCTTGAAAACTCACTCTAATAATTTACTAATTTAATTTATGTCAGATGTAAAGCCTGTGGGCTGGATGCAGTCCACAGAAGCTCTTTACTCAGCCCACATGATAGTTGGACCCTCCCAGCTCTACCATCAGCTGCCCTCAACTGCTGAGTTTCAAAGTGATGCATTGGCAAAAGCAGCACTGCTGAAATGCTGGTGCTAGGAAAGCCCTCTTATCATGCAGGCCACCCTTTCAGCAGTCCTGAGGTGTTACTACTGAAAGGGCAGCTCATGTGCTAACTGGACCCACCCTTTCAGCAGTGCCGCTTTTGCCAAGGTACTAGGAGGGAGAGACAGAAGGAGGCCTGAGAAGGCAAGGAATGGTATAGGGCAGTGGTTTTCACACATTTAGCACTGGGACCCACTTTTTAGAATGAGAATCTATCACGACCAGAAGTGACACCATCAAGCAGAAATTTTTTTAACAATCCTAGGCTGCAATCCTACCCACACTTACCCAGGAGTAAGTCCCATTTATTATCATTGTTAAAAGAATATACATAGTAGCTTGTTAAAAATACAGGTCTGTAACATTTCCCCAAATGCAGTCACATACCATGGTCGCATCAAGTCCAATATATTAAAAATAAAATATTGAAATGAATGGGGACCCACCTGAAATTGGCTCGTGACCCACCTAGTGGGTCCCAACCCACAGTTTTAGAAATACTGGTATAGGGGAAGAGGCAGACCAAGAGGGTGAGAGAGGGAGAAGCTGCGGAGGCTCGAAGAGAACCATTTATCATGTGGGGTGCTGGTTCTGCCGAGGTATCACTTTAGACCACCTCTCAGCTGCTGAGCTGCAAAGTGACGCCTCTGCAGAAGTGGCACTGCTAAAAGGGCAGCCCATGTGATAAATAGACTCTCCCATATCTTGAAACTATTATCAGGTTTTGAGTATTTCCTATCATTTGCAGCTAATGGTTTCCTAATTGAGAAAAAAATGTGCTTATTTCTGGTCATCGCCTGCTTAATGATGTCACTGCCAGCCTCAGCAGGTGCCATGAATGCTATTTTGTCTGCTGTATGAAACTGGTTTAACACCCCTGCTCTAGAGGGTTCTCTGACCCTCTGGAATCAGTTTTTAGGGACCAAAGGGGGGGGTGGAAACCAGTGGGTGCTCCCCATTCTGTTCATGTAACAGGATCTTTGGGTTCAAGCCATTATTAATAAGGAAAAAATAAAATGGCCTTTGGAGAGCTGAGCAAGATGGAGAATTGTTTGTATTCGTATTTTTATTTTAAAATGCCATCAACTTTAATTGTAATCTAATGCATGTTGGAATAAACCCAATGGAATTCAATGAGATTTCCTTCTAAATAAACACGTATAGAATCAGGCTGCAGAATCCAAATATATTCATCAGCATTTCAAAAGAAGTTGCAAGAGAAGGAATTACACTTTGAGGAGTTGAAGGAATTTTGGGCCCCAATCCTGTTGGGGCCTTGTGCTGCTGGAACTAGCATTCTGGCAGTGCAACTTCCTTTCCTGTGAAGTGAAAGCCAGGCTGCGTTTGCACAATTCTGAGCCACTGCCATATGTGGGCAGTAGCACAGTGTGCACAGCAGCAGCTCCAGAGGCCTTTGTCAGCACCAGTAAGTTGGCAGTGGAGGCATGTCATGGGCAGGAAAGGGAGAGCAGGGGGAGTTATGGTGAGGATCGGGAGAGGGGGAAGGAATATATCTCAGTACCACCCATGTGTGCCAGATCTTGCCCCCTCTTTCCCAAGCCACTCTGCTCCTTTTCTCTCCTTGGACATTCACCATCAAAATGGCTGGCATAGATCCAAGGAAACTCATAGGTGATTGGGCAACCTACCAGGAAGTAAGTAGAAACATTTTTTTACTTTCCCCCTGTTGGTTGTCCGATTTCCCCCCCCCCCTTTGATGCAGCACACACTCCACCAGTGGATTTGCATTGGCACTTGGGTTGGAGGGATAGGATTGGGCAGTAAGTCTTCAAATATCTTGTAAGCTTAGTATTGCTTTTGTATTCAGTAATTCTTTTGCACATAATTTCCTATTTCATTTTTAGCTTCTATGTTTGATATGGGAAAAAAAGCACATTACTTTTACATTTTAGGTATAAACTTGTATGATTTACAAGATGCATATTGTTGAAATATCTGAATTTGATATGAAAACTAATTGGTTTTTAAAAGCTATGTAGAACCACTGCTGTACTTTTCTTATTTGCCAATCTTTTTGTTTGTTTGTTCTTCTGAAGGTTCACATGGGAACTCATATGTGGAATAATGCTCCTGCACGGCGTGGCCGTCGACTGTCTGTGGAAAACCCGATGGCTTTGCTAGGTGGTGATGCTCTGAAATTTTCCGAAATGTTCCAGAAGGATTTGGCAGCTCGGGCAATGAATGTTGACCCAAATTTTTGGAACCAATACGCTGCAGCTATTACTAATGGACTTGCAATGAAGAACAATGAAATTTCTGTCATACAGAACGGAGGCATTCCCCAGCTCCCAGTAAGTTTAGGCGGAAGTGCCATTCCGTCTTTAAGTAACATTACCAGTGGAATGGACAAAGCTCGCACCGGCAGTAGCCCTCCCATCATTGGTTTGGACAAAGCGAGTTCCGAAACTGGAGCCAACCGCCCATTCACAAGGTTTATTGAGGATAATAAAGAGATTGGCATAAATTAAAAGCATTCATTACAAGTAACTGTCGGACCACTACTCAACACAACATTTGTTCTTTCATGTACAGTTTTGGAAGTTAAGCATTAGTTTCCTGACCTAATTGCCTAGGTTCCCTTTAAGATTTTACCCCATAGCAGAAATACATAACTTTGTGTCTGCTGAAAAGTTGTCTTGCAAGAATTGCATGGTACTACTTTCAACAGTGAGCTGACTGTTACTGAGAACTTTGGAACCTTTTTAATTTAAGCAAATGATAAAACATTGGATTACTGCATTAGGGATGGAGGGAGGCTAAATTGTTTCAACTTTTCTTTCTTAACAAAAAACAAAACAGAAAAATGCCATCAACTGAGCAAAAGGAGGGCTTCACAATAGCATTTCTCTCCAGCTCCTTCTTTGCTGGTTTTGTTCCACTTAGCTAGAAACTTGAACTATGTTTTTAGAAATCCTCTTAACATTCAATAAGTGATTTAGTACCCTAATGCTGTGTATGATTACAGTATTCTTGTCTGTAGTATTTATAATGTAAAGATAATGCGGGTAACAGACAATATACTAGCCCCATCCTTAAATGAAGCTTTTGTACTGCAAAATACATCTGGCTATGTGACTTTTTTTTTTTTAAAGCAAGTTTTGTTTTACTATAAATGAGTGGTTTATTTCAATGCAGGCAAAATTGTGAAGTTTTATCGGGAAAGATAGCATGCTTTTCATGTGCAAGTACCTGTCAGTAACAAACCATTTTAATTTAAATATTTGTAGCTGCTATGTGGACAGTTGTTCTATTAAATGAAAAAATGTAGTGTGGACTTCAGTTCATGGTTGGAAAACAAGTTACAGACAAACCTTATCACCACAGATTATTCACAACCTTATAAGCAGTTGTGAGTAAAACACTTCATGTTATCAAAGGCTGTACAATAAAAAGGCAGTGTTTGTATAATGTGGTCGCAAACTCTTAATTTATACTATTGCACTTTTAGTATTTTATATTTAGGGAGGTTTGTCTATAATTTGAATCTGAACAAAGATGTAAACTATTTTATAAATAGTACCTTGGTTTGAAAAAAAGTGTGTGTCTGCGCGCGTGCCTGTGTGTGTGTGTTGCAGGAATATTTTGTTGTGTTTGTCTTTAAGGTCAAACAGTATGAGAGATCTGTGCTCCTTTAAACAGGAAAGCCACTGTCAGATTCTTGGGTAGAATGGGGTCTGCCATTTCTTAAACCGAAATGATTCATTTAACTTTTCTCTAAGCCCACCCTAGAACAGACCTTTGAAATGTTAATCTTAGGGCTGTGATATCAGTGCAAGCCTAGGAGAGGCTAAAGAAAACATTGTGTAGGCTTAATTTTGCTGTAATCTCTTCTGTCTCTTTCACTCCCACCCACAAGAAAGATGCTGACTGCTTAATAGCACTGGTATGTAAAGCAAAGCAGAGAACAAAAATATTAAGTATCAGTCGTAACTTGAGCATGAAATCCCAACTGTTGCTGATTTTCTAATATTCTGAGATTTACTACAAAGCACAATGTTCTCTGATTAGTTCAAATATAATTTTCAGTTGTTTTAAGCATTGTTTAAAATTGTGACTAAAAGGAATGTTTCCACTCTTAAGTGAGAGTGCTGGTGAGGCTGGGGCGTAATCAAAACTTGAACAGTAAATGTTTTGTGTACTACCTCATTTTTGTGCATTACAGGCATGGTGGAGTCTGACACTATGAACTTCCGTCCAACAAAATTGTTCAAGGGACATTATGGGTAGCTGGGAAACAGCACAAGACGTTTTATGCCCCTGAAGAAAGAATCAGACAGTGAGGTCTTCTCAGTTGAGACTGAAAAAAAAATAGGACAATCTTTCATGTGCAACAAAAAAATTACTGTAAGAGGATGGACTGTTTCTGCCATCGTGTCATTGAATGAAAAGTTTGAAAGACTTATTAGTGGTTTGTTTGTTTTGAAATGAACAATGAATTATTACAGCTCATGTTTTCTACAGCAATGATACAGAATATATATGTGCATATATACATGCATATATCAAATATGTATGTATGTGCATGTGCGCAAGTGTGTATGTGTACACATATATACACACTTACGTGTGTATATATGTATGTATATGCATATGTATATATTCTTATATATACATATATATGTATATATGTGTGTGTACATATGTGTGTGTGTATATATACACATACACACTCTTACATGCACATATATACATATATGAAATAAACATCCTTATAACACCTACCATCGGTGACCACCGTTTGTGTTTGGGGTGTAGAATTGGAAAACAAAGAAAATTAAGGTGGCTTAATGTTGCTGTATTTCAGCAAATGAATGTTTTTATTTATCTGTGTCCATTTCTGGTGTGAATTTTTTTTGTTTTGTTTAGTATTTGGTACCATGTAGTGTTATCTTTTCTCCCTAAAGGATGTGCATAACTTAAAAAGAGATGTAAAGTGTTGTAAATAAGATGGCTGATGAAGGTACAGTAAGACTGACCCCATTTTGTATTCAGGGTTAGGTCATTCCTCTCTGCATGGTGAAGAGAGACACTATTTTTATACTGCGATACCATGTAGGGCTAGGAGCCTCCCTGAACCAGCTGGGAATTGTTACCTAGATCCAATATTTTTTATTATTAAATCTTGTTGGCTTGACACATCTACTGATTGAAATGGATGTCTTAGTCTAGGTTACTATTTTTGTCATATGGAATTGAATAAAATGCAGGATGTAATATTATTTCTGAATTGTGTTCCATGATTATTCGAATAACAGAGTGAGATTCAAGACCAAGGCTGTTCGTGGTAGATCAATGCAAATGATTTTCAGTTGTCACACCTGGGAGTTTAATAGGGCTGGTACCTTGTATGGAAACACTGTTTGAACATATTTTCGTGGACTGGTATTCAGAAGCCACTTTTTGCAATAATTATTGTTGAGTCCTGTGAATATTTCTTCACCAGGAATAAGCTGCATTAAAATGACTACATTCTGCAGCAATCTTGTTTTGCTATCTCCCTTCGAAGCTGTAGTTCAAAGCTGTAGTTCTATTGAATTCAATTTACATCAACTACAATGCATATTTGTTCTCAACAAATGTGATCCAGAGATCAGTGTTGTGCACACAATAAGCATTTCCTGTTCCTGCAGATATTTTCTGCAGTTTTTGATTTGGCTTTCACTTTTGTCACAGTTGCTGCTGAAGGAAAAACTGCTGGAAAACAGAAAGGATATGTGCAGGTCTTGTATGTATGGACTTCTGAATCCCAGAGAATAGCTGACATACATACCACATCTCCTGTTATTATAAACAGGAAAACTGCTGTGTATTAAAACCCGTTACATGCTGTTCTATATGTCAGTCTAGCAAAACACTTGTACATACTTTGAAGGACTCAGCTGCTGCAGTCAGCTGCTAACGTGCATTACTGATATACGCAGGTCATAGTTCTCTCAGAGCACTGCATCATTGCAAATCCCTCTGTACCAATAGAGCAATTGGAACCAATGGAGCAACCTACCTTTTTGAACTTGAGCTTTTAAAATTTTATATGCTAGCACATAGTCTAAGCAATCATCTCTTGTATCTACACATTGAAACAGAAACACTAATGTCAGTACTTTGTTCAGTTTATGACAAATGTGCCAATCCTATTGATATAGGAATGCCTGAGATTGGCTTTAAGGTTGCAATGCTGAAATGTAAGTTTTGATATCACTCTTCAAATGTTGATGGTAGAAATGAAGGCTGGATGTTGATGGTAGAAATGAAAGCCGGATGGCAGCGTGTTATCGGCCACTTAAGACAACATGACAAGAGCCATAGATGCCTGTGGCCTTAATAAAAAAATACTTGCCTGAAATTTGGATTTTGTCTGCTACAAATTAAAATGGAATAAAAAGGTAATTTTGAAATTTAACGGGTATATGGAAGATAGCCTATACACCCTGAACACCTAAAAGCAAATAGCAAACGTAAAATTATGCTTTTTTAAAATTATGCACACACACACAAACACACAAACACAGACAGACACTATACTGTTAATGTTCATTTTACAATTTAAATCTGAATTATTGGGATTCGTAAACGCTTTGTTAAAGGTGTTCTTTCATCATTTTTTACCCTGAGCTTGCAAATACTTGTATGAGCTGCAAAAGATATTCTTATGTCCTTTTTTATTGACCTATTCCCAACTTTTGTGTGTTCCCTTCAGCTTATGTAATTCTTCAGAAGCTGGTAAAAGTAACTTATAGTATTGATACTTACTAATAGTATTACTATCAAATAATTCACTAAGAAATAAATAACTGGTGCTCTAGGAAACTGTTCATTTGTGGATTTGTTTCCCTTTGTTAGCCATTTGTTGGTACAGAGCAACATCAGTGTGGAACACTATCAATGAATGAGAACAATATTGTTTTATACACAATAGGCCACAACCCTTGAATCAAGATGCCATTTGAGTAGTTGATTTTTATCTCATTGTTTTTTTCCTAAAGTTTTTCTAGACTTGCTCTAGTTTTTCTGCCAGAATCATGTATCATGATCTGCAACTTAGTCACCTGTAAAAATTCTACATCTCCCCAGCAGTAATACAGCAGGACCTAGAAAAGTCAAACAGATTTTTATTATTACTTGTAAAGTGCAATGTGCTTTATAATCCTTACAATTATATAAGAAGATTCCTCATTAATAGAATATGTGTATTGGCTCTGGTGGCCTCCTGTACCACTGTATACCACCCTGCAAGGGCCTTGACAGGGAAGGTGAATGCAGAAATTTCCACTTTAAAAAAGGCTCTTAATTATTAGCATTTATTAATTGCAGTTTCATTGAAAGTGCTTACAGCAATGTGCATTTGACAAAGAACAAAGCAGTATATAAAATCAAAACATCTAAAGCAGGAGAATGCAACTATGAAAAAAGGCTTAAACTGGTAGCCACCTGTCCATATTTTTTGTTTCCTGCTCCTATTTCAGGTGCTTTTGTACATAACAAATAGAAAAGTTATGGATAATTTTTTTTAACCTGTGAAGGCAGAGTTGTATGTCTGAACCAATTTTTGATTAGTCCTACTGCTGTGGCAAAAACACATTTGGGAAATATCAAAGATGCTTTCTGAAATATTATTTCTAAAAAAAACCCTCACCTAATGATCCTAAATTTAAATTGTTTGGTAGAAATAAATATAAAGCATCACATTATTTTGTTGCCTTCATACAAGACTGATGTTGCAGCATATGAAAGCAGTGGGCACCTATGACCAATATGTATTAGAGACCAGATTTCCAACACTATAATAAATAAAATAATGGTATGACAAAATACTGTCCTCACGACAGGCACCTTGCTGGCTGTTTGACTTGTTTGCTTCACTAATGAAATGAAACTATCCATAATTTGTCAGATTAAAACGTGGAAATCCCAACACTGAGCCAGCAAATGTTTTTTGATCTTTAACTGATGGTGAAATAGTCATCTTGAGCTTATAATTCTTGTTCATTAGAAAACTGTTAAGTTTCAGGTTGTAACCCTAATCAAGTGTATATGGAAATAAATCTGAAATGTGTAGTAATTCCATAAGAACATAAGAACAGCCCCATTGGATCAGGCCATAGGCCCTTCTAGTCCAGCTTTCTGTATCTCACAGCGGCCCACCAAATGCCCCAGGGAGCACACCAGATAACAAGAGACCAGCATCCTGGTGCCCTCCCTTGCATCTGGCATTCTGACATAGCCCATTTCTAAAATCAGGAGGTTGTACATGCACATCATGGCTTGTAACCCATAATGGATTTTTCCTCCAAAAACTTGTCCAATCCCCTTTTAAAGGTGTCCAGGCCAGGCGCCATCACCACATCCTGTGGCAAGGAGTTCCACAGACCAACCATACACTGAGTAAAGAAATATTTTCTTTTGTCTGTTCTAATTCTCCCAACACTCAATTTTAGCAGATATCCCCTGGTTCTGGTGTTATGTGAGAGTGTAAAGAGCATCTCTCTATCCACTCTGTCCATCCCCTGCATAATTTTGTATGTCTCAATCATGTCCCCCTTCAGGCATCTCTTTCCTAGGCTGAAGAGGCCTAAACGCTGTAGCCTTTCCTCATAAGGAAGATGCCCCAGCCCAGTAATCATCTTAGTCACTCTCTTTTGCACCTTTTCCATTTCCGCTATGTCTTTTTTGAGATGCAGCAAACAGAACTGAACACAATACTCCAGGTGTGGCCTTACCATAGATTTGTACAACGGCATTATAATATTAGTCGTTTTGTTCTCAATACCTTTTCTAATGATCGCAAGCATAGAATTGGCCTTCTTCACTGCCGCCGCACATTGAGTTGACACTTTCATCGACCTGTCCACCACCACCCCAAGATCTCTCTCCTGATCTGTCACAGACAGCTCAGAACCCATCAGCCTATATGTGAAGTTTTGATTTTTTTGCCCCAATGTGCATGACTTAACACTTACTGACGTTGAAGCGCATCTGCCATTTTGCTGCCCATTCTGCCAGTTTGGAGAGATCCTTCTGGAGCTCCTCACAATCACTTCTGGTCTTCACCACTCGGAAAAGTTTGGTGTCATCTGCAAACTTAGCCACCTCACTGCTCACCGCTGTCTCCAGGTCATTTATGAAGAGGTTGAAAAGCACCGGTCCCAGAACAGATCCTTGGGGCACACCGCTTTTCACTTCTCTCCATTGTGAAAATTGCCCGTTGACACCCACTCTCTGTTTCCTGGCCTTCAACCAGTTCTCAATCCATGAGAGGACCTGTCCTCTAATTCCCTGACTGTGGAGTTACATTCCAAGTAAATGTGTTAGAGAATAGGGTGCGTGTTCCTTATTTTCTCCTTAATACGTTTTGCTTCCTTCATCTACCTCAGTAATCATGACAGCAGTCTCTCTCCACACAATCCTGAGCCTCCCAATTTGGTGTTGGGAGCATTCAGTTTGGATGCTTCCTTATCATTTCAGGCTTAGTACGACCAAGATGAAACTTCTCATTTTTCCTTTGGAGCCTTCCTCATACTCTCTCCTTATCCATTTAGAATTTCACCATCCACTCTGTACAATGGGCAGCAAGACTTGGCTTTATATTTGAGTCCTCTCTTCTGTATTCTCTACATTCAGCCTGTCACCAAATCATACCACTTCTTCCTTTACAATATTGTCGTACTTTCCTGATTGCTGAAGACAAAGCTCTTTTCTGTGCCCTGTTCATTTCTCAACTTGACTACTGAAACGTCTTCCTCGTTTTTATATTGGCTCATCTTGGCTTCCTCACCTTGATCCACCCCTCTGCTGACAAGTCTCCCACTTCTCATCACTCTTGATTACATTTTGCCCATCCTTAACAGCCCAATCCTATATAAACCACAACCACCCCATGGATGCAGCCACACCTGTGCATCATGTCAGGAGGGGCAGTCCCATACGTCTCTTTCTGGTAATAGGACACTTGTTCCCTTGCCCAGGAGTAAGTTTCCATTGCCTAAATGTGTCAATTTGGACCTGTGCGAGAGATTTTGGACGTGGGATCCAGGAAGGTAGGTCAAGGTCGGGAAGGGGAACAGGATATTGGAGGCACTATGGCTGCCAATACTTGTCCCCTTCCTGGCCTTGACACACCCCTTCCCTGTGAGGCAGCACACACAGCAAATTCTTTCAAGATAAGGGTATATTGCTTCAAGATGTAGAAGCCCTTCATTTTGACTGATGAAGTAATGTTTCTTCTTTATTTTTCAATGCTGTTATTGTGTACTTTTAACATCAACTATAATCTCTTCTTGAGATTATCAAAAAATGTTATGTACTCAGTAAAGAAAAAGCAAAAACATTGTGATTTTAAAGCAAGTCTCTCTAATGTCCACTGGAACTACAAACCAGCAACCAGAACTGAAGAGAGCCAGCCAGGCTTATAACTGGCCATGGAATTCTGGTTTCTGGATCTTTACACAATCCTACAGTGGAAGCCAGGCCAGCACAACTGCTTTTGGCATGAATATACATGGATACGGCATTTTTTTTTGGCATCTGAATGCATTACATTATGTATTACATATGAATTTCTTTTGGAAATGTTAGAAAGCGTCTAAGATCCAAACAGACGATTCAGGCTTTTCAGGTCCAACACTATCAGACCCTTCACTCAAATCCTCCAGAGATGTTGTACCAGTGCAGTAGTTCTATAATCTAGTAGGTGCAAAGTTGTGAAAGAAATCCTGGGCTTTATTAAAACATGCCTGACACCCAGGCCATTTCTAAATTTACACGGAACAAACCCCAGGTTTGCCATCAAGTTACTCCTGATGTATGTATCAGATGTGGACATAGCTCAGTGATAGAGAACCTGATTTGCATGCAAAGGCTGCAGGTTCAACCCCTGGCAGAGGTAGGTAAGGCAGAGAAAAATTCATGTCTGAAGTGTATCTCAGAGATCGCCTACTTCCGTACAATCCAGCTCGTCCTCTTAGGTCATCAGAGAAGGCCTTTTTACAAGTGCCGCCGCCTAAGGAGGTATGTGGGGCGGCGGCAAGAAATAGGGCCTTCTCAGTAGTGGCACCAACATCATGGAACTCCCTTCCCCTTGACTTGAGAATGGCTCCCTCTCTTGAGACTTTTCGGCGAGGCCTGAAGACATTTTTGTTTAAAGAAGCCTTCTGAGTGCATGGCCTTTTTAAACATCTTTTCTGTATCTTTTAGTATTTTTACAGGCCTGATTCCTCTGATTTGCTACGTTTTGCTCCTTTTATCTGACTTTTTATCTGACTATGGTTTTTATGGGTATATGTTAAAGTGTTTTTAATATGTTTTTATTTGTGGTTAAATTATGTTTTTAATCTGTTTTTAATATGTTGTGAGCCGCACTGGGTCCCTTTGGGGAGAAGGGCGGGATATAAATAAAGTTTATGATGATGATGATGTCTGAAACCCTGGAGCATTAGTGTCAACAGGCTAGATGGCTGAATGGGCTGACTCTGGTCAAGGCAGCTTTCTGGACAGCTGCAGTCAATTCTGGCTCAGTGATGAGCACAACTGAGCTCAAGCATTCTCAAATGCTTGTTGGTCATATTCACACTAGACATTTTTCCATTGTATACTGAATACGTTAGGCATACAGTATTTGTTTTTACCCCCATACAATACCCACAATTCACTCCAATGTGCAATACCAGAACAAAGCTATTACAGGCTGGAGGAACTGGAAGAATTTGTACACAGAACATTGTGCTGTAATTATGAGTTTCAAGCATTTTCTTCCATTTTTGTGTCTTCCATAGATTAGGCAACAAAAGGCCCAATCCTATCCAACTTTCCAGTGCCAATGCAGCCCCAAGCTAAGGGAATAAATGTTCCGTTAAAGCAAGGAGCCCTCTGTTCTGCCCCCCCTCACTGCAGGATGCAGTAAATGCAACATTGATGCAGTTGCCTTGGCAATGGAACGTTGGATAGGATTGGACCCTAACTGGGGTGACACTTCAACTTCCAAGATTCCTTGCCTATAACGAGCAAAACTTTCCATAATTTGATCCTCTGCATGTGAATGTGTTTAGGACTGCAACCTTTGAGGTTAGTTTCTGAAATAGAATCCCTGGATAATTTCTGAATCTTGTTAGTCATCTGCAGTCAATATACTGTATAAGGCTCGAGCACAACAGTTACCATCCAATAGCTACTTCTTATAGTGTAGACACATTGCAGTCTTAATCAGAACATGATTTGATACCTATAGGATGAAAGTCTGCTCAACCACAGAAGTGCAGAAGCCGAGAAACAGGAACCATGAAGAGCAGGATGCAAATGCCCCACTCCCAGTTCCACAAGTCCTCACGCCTGAAGATGTTCATATTTTCAAACGTGCATGAGTGATACATATACCTCCTAAAAAACCACTTGTCAAAAAGCTGTGACTTCCCACTGAACATACAGCTAGCAAACATCATTGCCAGTCTACACACTTTGTGCAGTAGCTGTTCCACAGAATTCCTTTTCCCTCCGTTTCACTCATTTTGCACTTGTTTAATTTTCCAGGCAGACTGCTAATAAGCTTAAGTGGGGTTGCTCAACACTTGTGGTTTATAACCTTTTTCTTTTATCTACAGTTCAAATAGTTGTCATTTCAGAGACCTTGAGCTCACTGGGATCACTGTTATTAGTCCTTCATTTTATTCAAGGTGAATTCTCCAATGGCGGGAAGAGGCCCAGACTGGACACTTCTGTTCTCAGAACAAGATTATTCTTGTGCTACCAGTTATCTAAGAAACTTAAGCCCCTGGAAAAAGTAAACAACCTGATAATTGCAATACAGTATAGACTATCTGACTACAGTTAAGATTGTGACCAATTTTCCTAGTCCAATAAAAAGAAATATTGTGCTTATTTTATAAAAGCATCCTCTGTAAAGTGGAGGCCAGCAATATTTCATGGAAATGTGGGGAGTGTTCCCTTCCGAAAACACTGGAGATCTGCATTGGTGGTTTACTGCAGGGGTCTCCAAACCCTGGCCTGGGGGCCAGATGGGCCTGTGGGAAGCCTCTATCCGGCCCGCGGCCAACCTCTTGTCCCCTGAAAGCCTCTGGCCCACTCAACTGAACATGACCAGAACTGTGCTCTGATTGTGTCTGGAGGGTGTTCTGAGGGCCAGAGAGGTTGAATGAATGAGCCCATTCATTCATTTATTCACTCATCTAAGTTTCATCTCAAATTTATTTATTTAAATTTTATATTTAAATTATTTTTCTGGCCCTCAACACCATGCCAGATATTTGATGTGGCCCTCTGGCCAAAATGTTTGGAGACCACTGGTTTACTGGGAAGAGATTCCCTCATGACCACATTCTCTGACATTCTCTCTCATTACCATGGAGGTCATGTAATCTCTGCCTCACACAAATACCTGCCGGGCAACCCAATCCTGAGCTGCCAGAAGCCTGGGCTGCTGCAGCACCAAAATGACTACCACGGCACCCTGAGTGCAACCGGGCAGCCCACAGCAGCTCCAGGAGAAGGGGACTTCCTCCAGGTAAGGGAAGTAGCCAATCTACACAGTTTCTTCAAGTGTGCAGTAGGTGTTCCACAGAATTCCTTTTTCCTCCATTTCTCTCATTTTGCATGTGTTTAATTTTCCAGGCTAATAATGACTGCTGATAATGTTAAGAGGGGTTGCTCAACACTTGGGGCTACTTGATTCTGCAGCAGCTCTGGAGGCAGCGCAGAATCGGAGACTTCAGTGTTGGGGCATGTGACTCATCCCCAAGCTCCACTGGCCCCAAGCTCCTGCCCCACTCCCTCCCCCACCCTCTCCCCACCCTGGAACGCCTCCTTCCCACCTCCCCTCACACTCCCATTCACCCCTTTGCTGCCTGGAGCACCAGCCTCCCACTGGCGTGGGCTCTCACTGGGCCAGCTCCAGTGCTCGGCCGGTGCTAACCCTCACAAATGTGCATGTTTGTGATGGTGCACACCAGTGGTAAACGTGCACTGAGCTCAGGATTGGGCTCTGAGAAAGACGTCACTGCAGGGTCAGGATCCAGGCTATTTTGGAAGTCGGTGGACTTGACAACAATGTAATTGTTTTCTTCTTCCACTACATGATACAAGAGTGACTTTTTTTTGTTGTCTGGTGTGTTTCAGTGGCCACATCAAAAATGTGTTCACAGTTGTTTTCCCTGCAGGGCTAATAGCTCAAGCTGAAGGAGCATACAAAGCTGCCTTATCCAGAGTCAGATCCTAGTCCATGGCACTCAGTATTGGCTACATTACCTGGCCAGTATTTATCCAAGTTTTCAGATAGGGGTCTTTCCTATAATACCTAAATATGCCAGGGATTAAATCTGGGACCTTTTGCAGAAAAAGGAGGTGCCCTTCCACTGAGTGGAAAGTAGTGCAGACAAATGAGGTGTCCTTCCACATAACCTCACCTCTAATGGAGGAACAACCACACCAACAATTGTTCTTATCATATGAATTAGAGTGTACACATGATTGTCAGCCTGATTCTATTCTAATTCATGATTTCTGAATTGACATGATATGCTGGTCAATCTCACCATTCACCAGCACATTGTGAGGGCTACCATATTTACAGCCTCTCTGACAATGTGTGGCTCGCTGCCAACAACATGGCAGCCAGTAAGCCTCATGCTGTTGGTGCAGTAAGGTGGCAGAAGGGACAGACTGGGGCAGGGAGAAGGCTGGGTCTCAGCAGCAGTGGTGTCTGTGATATCTAGATTCCCATCCTGGACCCAACATGACACTTTCACCCTAACAGATCTACACCACCAAAATAGATCTGGTGTAGATCTGAGTAAGTCCATTGGAGATTATGGAGTGGTGGAGGAGATAAGTAAACATTTACTTTCCTCTCAGGGCTGGCCTGTGGGATGCCGTGAAGGCTGTGTCAGCATTGCTGCATTGCTTAGGCCAGTGGTAGATAGGATTGGATCCTTAGTAATGCTCCCAAATTCAATCAATGGGACATGTTTATATGCAGAGGATCTGCCTTGAGTTAGAGTAGTGGTTTGAACAGATAACCTTCAATTACCTAATTATTCATTGTTTTTCATTCAAATAATCATAAAATTAATTCATCTAGTCTCCTTTCACTACCAGGCTTCTGATGTTTAATGTATCCACACACAAACATCAAAGCAATCATTTTAATCAAAAGTTCAGTTCAGAAATCGTGTTCTCTGTCAATAATAGACACTGTCATTGCAAATTGAAAACTCACAGATTTGATGTACTCACAGAATTCCTGTTCAGTTTAAAGTATATGAAATTCACAAGCTCAGGTACACTCATGTGTACAGGCACAGGAAAGATTTTCATGTCTTCAAGGGCATAATATCTGAACTGACTCAAGGTCTAATGATTTTTGAATATGTTTAGATACATCATGCCTTTGGGAAATATTTTACATCCAAGCACATTTTTTTTTGAACAAAAACCTCATAGCAATAATTTGAACCAAAATTGTATCTTTTGTAATACCAACCACATTTTCATCAACTAGCAAGTTGCCCACCAAATGATTGAAATATATATGGAAATATGGACATACAGTTGGAATGTAATGAGTTGGTAGATTACTCATGGCCCAATCCTAATGGACCCCTACGCCGGCGCTGACTGTAGCAAATGTGTCATAAAGCATGTTGTGACAGCACAATATCCAGGCCAAAACCTGCCTGCCTGAGGGCGGGGAGGGCAGCAAAGGTGGCTGGGGTGGCAGATGGGCTCAGGAGGGAAGTGGGTTTGGCAGCACTGATGCATGCTATCCTTCGCAGCCTGAGTTGCCAGCAGACTTGTGCCAGCAGTATCCTTGGCGTGGGTCCAAGTTGACCCATAGGAATAACTGGGGTTTTCCCCAGTGCAAGGGGACCAGTGTCCCCATACTGTAAGGATATCTTCTGCCTGCTAAATTCCCCCATGGGATGCAGTGCAAGCCATGCTGGCACCACTGCATCAGCACAGGGAAACAGGTAGAATTGGGCTATCCACCAACTTCTCTTCTACCTCTTCTTAGGACTGCTGCTTCCTCAATTTCTTTCTCTGCTTCCTGTGTTCTCATCTTTTCTTAGACCTATCTGCATCAGTTTCCATTTTCTTGATCCCTACTTAAATATTATATTTAGTTTTTTGATATATGATTTTTCCATTTGATCATGTCTTTGAATCTCCATCTTAATCTCTGGAATATTTTATTTTCCTGGTTGCTGCATAACCAACCTGGAATTAAGCTGCACATCTGTCAGTTGCTAGGTAAAGGTTTTAATCAGCACCATGGGCCAGTTTGCCAGAGCTTGCAATTTTGAAAGATGCCAAAAGGCATAGGCAGAGAAAAAGGATTGGTCTACTGTCTGTGGTTAGTTGCAAAGCAGATAGCTTGCTTTCAGTTCTTCTTCACTAGAGTTCCGAGGGTGGAGGAGGGCATGGAGGGTGGAGACTCTCTGTCAGGCAGATTCCTCAAACACAAATTTTTTGCCATTCTTTCTTTTAGAGATTTCTGACAGAAAGATCCTCTTTACCTCAATCTGGCAAAACAACTGAAGGTTTGGACAGATTCATATGAAACATTATACACATAGATGTTGAACTTCCATTAAATTTTAGAGTAAAATTAAAATGGCTCTGGTCAGCCCTTCTGAACGTCAACTGGATTCTCCCAGTTTGATCAGCATTGCAAGCTAAGATGGAGTTAGCTTACAACAGTGTTTGCTGTAAGTGTAATAGTGGCATGGCCAGGAGGGTGTGGACCACTCTGGGTGATGAGCTCGGAGGAGTGACACTACTACTGGCCAAAATTGTGAAATCATGTTATTTTTCGAATAATACCATCATATGATGCGCATCATTTGATGCATATGTTAATGCAGAATACAATGAAACAAACCTCATTTAAATATCTGTATTCTATCAAAAGTTATGGCCAAATACCCAGAAAAGGAAAACATAACTGCCTAATGTAAAAAAAAAAAGTGGATTTTCTTAACTTAAAACTAACCAATGAGATTGATTATTTTGAGAGCCAATGATATGTTATGACACAGTAGGGAACCAGTAAGTGTGAGTCTGTTCTCATTTCCATGTATCAGAGCTAATACTAGAACCCTTATTCAGTTGTGTGAGTGCCATCAAGTTGGCCACTGGCTTTTTCTTGGTTAGCGATTTGTTTGGTGGCATGTACTGTTACATATTAAAATAAATAAATGAAGTCAATAGGGTTATACTAGCCCTAGTGATGCCACTGCATTTAGGTTGCACATATGATAGGTTGTAATTTATTCTGTATGGTTTGGTATGGGAGGAGGTCTGTCATGGGGATGATGCCATGAGCTCTTGCACTGGGTGACACAAATCCTAGTGACTCCTCTGACTATTGCCTTCTTGTCTCAAGTTTGTCTGATGCTGGCATCTGAGCCGCACTTTATTCCCCAATATGTCTGAATTGTAGGTTGGAAAAATTATTGCTGAACTAGGGTATTTTCATAAATTTCACAGCACTGGAAAACTTTATGGTATGTGCTTTCACACAATGCCTGCGTATACCTTTCTCTCCAAGAAATGCAATCCATTAGGTATGATTTCTTATTGTATGTGATTCAGTAAGTATGAGTTCTACAAAATGATCTTGATGGTATTCATGAACAGTTACCTTTGAAAAAAGAAATTGAGTTACTATTTGGTTTTCTTGGGGTTTCAACTCACAGTAGAAGTCTTAAGTGTAGTTTCTAATAATTTCCTTCAGATGCAATTCTCTTTACCCTTCACTTTTGCAAGTGACCTTTGAACAGATAATAAATTCAGCAGTTTATCCCTAGAAGTTCACATCTATCATAATTTAGGTGGCTTACTAACATTTTAGGAACTCAGAGGTAAAGTACAGCATTGTATATCAAATGGCTAGTAAAACAATCTGTATTTTTCACATTATTCTGATTATATTCATAAAAATAACGTTGGTATATTTAATCTAATGATCTCCTAAAACGGTAGCAACATATGTTAACATTTTCCTGACTTGGTCTTTCTAGAATGTAAAAGACTAAAGTTTATGCTGGTCAGAGACCTTAACAATAAAGAAAAGACCAGGGGTGTCCAAACTTTTTGGCAGGAGGGTCACATTATCTCCCTGACACTGTGTCAGGGGCCAAAACATAATAATTAATTTACATTTAAAATTTGAATAAATTTACCTAAATATATTAGAGATGGAACTTATATGAATGAATGAAGTTCTCACAATAGCTCAAGGCCAATAAAAGGCCTTGCACAAAGCAAGGCTGGCTTTTCCTTCGCTGCCACTGCTGCTTCACAGACCTGAAAAGGCAAACAGTGGAGGGAGCCCTCAGCCCGCAGCTCACAGTCGCTGAGAGCAGTTTTGTCTGGCCAGTGCAGCCTCTAGCAAGTCTTTGGAGACTTGGAGGCTAGAAGCTAATTGGAGATTGGGATATCCCTGCAGGCTAGATTGGGGGGTCCCCAAGGACTGCAATTGGTCCCTGCCAGGGTTTGGGCACCCCAGTATAGTATAGTATAGTATAGTATAGTATAGTATAGTATAGTATAAGTGGGAAGATAACTGAGTAAATGCTGACTTTTATGTCTGAATACTTCAGGAACTGTAACTGAATCTAAATGTGCTCCATATATTTGAATGCATGTATGCAGGGTCCAGACAGGGCGCTATCCACTCCACCTTGTTCAATTGTCTCACAACTGTTTAAGAACCCCTGGGTTCTTAGTTACCCCACTGCCACCAATCCAAGAATGAGGATCATTAGAGGAATTCCCTGTGCTAAATCCCTCTTCCTGTAATATAGAGATAGTTAAGGATTTCTCTTTAATTTTCTCACACTAACTACAATGAAGGGAATAATAAACTCCCAGATACTTCAGGAGAAACCCAGGCAAGGAGGAATAGAAAAACTAGAAAATTTATTAAGATCCATTAACTGATGTATAATACCAAAGAGAAAGGCTTCTCTGTAATCAAAGTATGCAGTCAAATCAAAGTAATACAACTATAAGAAGCTCCCAAACCTGTAGGATTCCCCAAGGCAAACCCTTTTGTGAAGCTGATGATAAAAGCAATAAAAAAGATAAAAACCTAACATAATCTAACAGTGCTTTTCTGACTAGCCAAAACCATATTAAGTTCTATCATCTATTCACAATACCAGAGTGAGGCTAAGTCTTATCTACCAGGAATACAAAGGAAGAGGCCATTCTCTAAGGAATTTATCCTCCCACTAATGAGGCTGACCACTCTCACCTGAAGCTTTTACACATGAGAAGCCCTAAATAGCTCTAATAGCACTGTAGGAAAAAATAGGACCCACAGGAAACACTAGTTTCATGACAACAGGGCTGGTCCACTCATGAGGCCAAATGAAATGGTCTCCTCAAGCAACAGGTAGGCAGGGGCATCTTTGCTTGCCTACTTGCCTCCACTGCACCTCCTCCTCCCACTCCCTGGACTGGAAAAGGGACAGAGAAGACGAGGAAGTGTAGAGGGGAGAAGAGCACAGAGTTAGAACATGGGAGAGTGGTAGGAGCCATGGCTAGCACATCACTGGATAAGGAGAGCAGCATGTGGCATGCCGCCTTGATCTAGCCTTGGATGTATATATGGTCAATGTATGTGGTGCTTAGAAACAACAAGGGATTTCAAGTCATGATTCCAGATATGTATCTTCAACCATATTGCGGTAGATAACTTGATATTTACAAGACTGGCACCATCTGCTGTTGGTATGTTTTCTGAATTTCCACCAAAAGACTTTGGCCATGGGTGTGCTTACCATTAATGAATCTCATGAACAATGCAGTGCATGGGTTGCATGGGTGTTAATTCATTATGATATAGATTATAGAAGACCAGTACAAAAGCAGTGGCATGTCAGCATGCTCATAGCAGAGTATATTGTTTTAATTTTTTTTTACTAGGTATTTATATACCGCCGGTTTACATAGGCAGCCATTTCTAAATCCCTCAAGGGGATTTTTATAATCATAGATGTCTGTCTTTCAAGAACCAACCACATTTCAGAATGGATCTTCCTGGTTTGGTCTCACTTCTGGCCTCCAGTTCTCCCACACAGGCTGACAAGCAGCTCCATCTCTCACATGGAGGGCAGCTAAGACGTTTCTTGCTCACACCAAGAGCAGGTGGAATCACTCAGCTCAGCTTGTCAGCTGCTTGAAGGTCTCGCCATTCAGGGAGCTGCTGGTGTCCTTGAACTGGCGACTTTCTGATGTTATCTTCGGGCTAATGGAGGCTCTACCCTCTAGACCAGACCTACTGCCACTCCTGCTACTGTGCAATATTGCTGCACAGTATTTTCAAACATTCAAAAATTACAGTAAACATACTAGTACTTTGAGCATAACTATATGCTTAATTGCTCAGACATACATTCCACTGTGCTCAGTGGGGCATACACAAGTCCCATATAAATTTTAATAGGATCACAACCTGCAGTTGCCAAATAAGTCACACTCAATCCATCCCTGAAAACCTCCTCCTAATTCTATTGGGGGGTGTTATTCAATGCTAAGGGAATCACACTATACTGTGTATAGTGCAAAAGCTTTTGTACTCCTGGCTCTGAAGGCAAGAAGGAGGGGCTTCTTTGTACCAGTGGCCAGGTGCCTGAAGAAACTTAGTGTTTTGCCTCCTCCCAGGAACATCAGTGGTATATTGCATTTCAAAGGCACTTAGTAAGTACCCAGAGCAAAGACCTGGTGAGCACAATTTCACATTATAACAGTTGCACTATCAAGTAACTGCTTATGGTTGAAGAAGTTACAAGAGATATCCACCTCTCTGCCTAAGTACTACTTGTGCTGTGTTCCCCACATTCTATGTTGGCATCCTTCAGTCTCGGAAGACTATGGTGTCACGCTCTGAATGGTGGTTCTGGAACAGAGTGTCCTCTCCAGTGCGGGAAGCCTGGGTAAAGTAGGTATGGAGGATAGGCTGTTACCCATGCAGCAAATCCCCCCTCTTCACATCGCTGAAATGAGACGTCCCCACATTGAGCCTTGATGAACTCTCAACACCCTCATCCATAAAAGCTGTCCTATTGATTTTGAGAGAAAGATATTCAGTGAGTGCATGCAAAGGAATTTAAGTACAGCTTCATGTCTCCCATTGAAATGAATGAGGCAGTTGAGAGAACTGAGTGAGAGAACTGTGAATTTATTAGGGATTCGTGTAAAAGATCAAAGAGTAAATGAGAAGATGACTTTTTAGCTATGGTTGACTTGTGAACAGGGAACTTGACAACTTCAGAAAAGTGCACACGTGGAACACAGGCAGGTTTGGGATAAAGGTGTCTTCTCTCATTAATAGCTCTTTGCTACAAAGTACATAGTGGATTATTTGAAAATATGGTGTCTTAACATCTCCAAACGTGTAATTAACATGGCAGAAGGTGTTGTGCACCAATATGTTTTGGCCCAAGAGCTACATTGCTTAATGCATTCACCTAAGGTACAGGCCTTCTAGTCATCAGCCCCCACTACAAGAGATGAAGGTCAAATCAAAGACAAATATTTCCTCAGGATGTATCCAGCAATAACTGAAGCTCTTGCATAACAGTCTTTTAAGCATCATAGAGCAAACAAGCTGGGATTTCTGAATGCAAATATGGAATTGTTTGTATATCTAAATGTACAGAGACCTTTGATGAAGAAGAAGAATGGTGGGTGCCCCCCCCCCAATCTTTTTTCCCAGTCTGGTAGGAAGTTATTGATTCAAGACAATTTAGCTGCCCCAGTTGTTCTAGCATCTGCCAGGAGGTTTCTTGCTAAATAAACTCCAACTTCTGCTTTCATGTGTGCTGTGCTGGTGGGTTGTGTAATTATTTTTTTGTAATAAAGAGGCTCCTTAAAACATCAAGAATTACTTCTAATCTGAATTACCCAAATTCCACTCTGGGAATATATATCCAGATTACCCTATGTTACTTTTGAAGAGGAGACAGATGTTCATGACTGTGAAACAGATAGTTCAAGTTATTGGGTTGGTGGGTTTTTTTGCTTTTTGTTTTTTCATTCTGCCGCTCTCTGCTCAGCCAGACTTTGGCTACACAGCGGTAGGCATATGGAGAATTTTTAAACTCCTGATGAAGTGAACGCTTGCACATCCTCAGCAGCAGGGAGACTGTTTATACTGACAGGAACACTGTACATACTGCGATTGTTTCCCATTTGGGTGCCAGTTCCAGAAAGAAAGCTGCTTCTTGTCACAGCCATCCAAGCAGGTAAGACCCCTCCGCACAAGGAAAGTGAGGCTTTCAAATATCAGGGGCAAAACTGAAACTGTCTCATAAAAGAAGACCTTAGTGGAGACCTCCATGACTGACTGAACTCACTCTGAGAACGTGTGCCTTTAAAAGGCAAGCTGCTATGCACTCTGTGCAAACTCTTATTCACTTTTGTGAATAAGGCCAGTTGACTTCTAAGTAAGTAAAAACAATTCTATGCATATTTATTCAGAAATTAGCACTGATGTTCCTGGAGGGGGGTGCAAAACTAAGTTTACACTGGCAGCCAGACACCTGAAGAAAGTGGTCCCTGCTTTTGCAACCATGGCTCTGAAGGCAAGGGTGAGGGGTTGCTTTCCTCTGGTAGTCAGGTGCCTGAAGAAACATAGTGTCCCCCCCATGCCAGGAAAAATTAGCCCAACTGTTTTCAGCAGGACTTAGAACACAATCCTATTCAACTTTCCAACACTGATGCAGCAGTGCCAATGGGGCATGCACTGCATCCTGCATAGACACAGAGCCCTCCTCAAGGTAAGGGAACATTTGTTCCCTTACCTCGGGGCTACATCGGTGCTGGAAAGTTGGATAAGATTGGGTTGTTACTCTCTAGTAAGTGTGCACAGGATTACAGCCTTACAGCACAAGCCTCTGCATGTCTACTCAGAAGTAAGTCCCATTATGTTCAGTGGGGCACCCCCCCCCCCAGGAAAGTGAGTACAGGATTGTAGCCTTGAAATCATACCCTTGTAACCATATTCAAAACATGCTTGCTATGAAGTACATCCAACTGAATTCAAAAGAACAGTGGTTCCCATAGTTCTCCTTAGGAGGAGGGACCCACATAAGTATTTGCTGGGATGGGGGGGCTGCAGCAATGTGATCCCTAGGATTGCGCCACTGCTGGAGATGGGAGGGGCTTTTTCACTTTTCTCCAGCCAGTGCTGGAGTCCTGGGAGGTCTGGGGAGCCCTCTGCAAGGCTCCCCAAGCCTCTGTAAGTCCGATAAATAGAGAGAAAACAGGCACTTCCTGTTTTCATAATGCAAATAGAAGTGCCCTTTTTATTGTTTTTTTACAGACTTACAGAGGCTTGAGGAGCCCTGCAGAGGGATCCTCAGACACCCTGGACCTTCAAGGACTCCAGTGCTAGCTGGAGGTAAGTAAAAATCCCCCTCCCCTCTCCGGCAACAGCACGATCCTGGGCATCACATTGCTGCCTCCCCCCCCCCCCGCCCTTTAAAGGGATATAGGCCAGGGCTGGCGGGTTACTTGGAACCCACCAGTTTGAGAACCACTGCTAAAACAATAATATGATTAGGTCAGGCTGCAAGTATTCTATGTTAAAGGCTGTTTCCATAACTGGATGTAGCCACAAGGCAGTGGAGGTTTGGGATCAGAGTTTTCCTTCTCTCAGATGAGCTGCCTTCCCAGGCTAATAGTCCCATCTACCTGGTGGCTGTTTAGTTGCCTCTTAGGACAAGTACAGCCAAACTGAGGGCCTATTCTTATCCCCAGCCCCCAGCCTCTTCTGTTAGTAGAGTGATCTGATCTTTATATATATACACCACACATTAGAACTCACTAAAAGTTGGTTATAAATAGCAATAAAAACTAGCAATTTCTAAGTTTGGGAAGTGTGATTGATATGGATTGCTTCTAGCTACATAACAAATTGTACTATGAAGCAAAAACATTTCCTGTGACACTGCTGCAATAGAATAATAATCTTAAGAGTTTAACCTTGTATCCTACCCATATATGAGAAACAGACAACATCTGGAATAAGTAAACATTATGTCTATATTCATGAAATATTTCAGAGGCTGCATTCCAAGACTTCTAGTACTATATTAAAAATAATGAAATGAAAACCAAAGAAACATTTTGTTATGACAGAAAATAAAATTTGTTAATGTGTTTATTTATTTGACTGTTGATATTGCATGTTGAATAGCAATTTTTTACAATATTCTCAGTAGGTAAAAAAATTCCTAATTGCAAAGGCTGGGAGGCATGATATGCAACAGAAACTATTATAGTGAGAGATTTTTTTTTAAAGATACTGGTGAAGTAGCTTGGAAAAGCTTAATCAAAGAAATGTTATCACATTCTTTAAAAAAAAATTTGGTGTGCTTTAAGGATACTATCCTATACACACTTACCTGAGAGTAAGTTCCATTGAATTTCATGAGTCTTATTTCTGAGAAGTCAAGCATAGAATTGTGCTGCAAAATTATTAGTAAGTTTTAAACAAATGAACTTATTTTGAATGCTGAAGAACATATACGCATGTAATGAACAAGCTGTTAAATAGCTATTGCCATGATTTTAGAAAAGTAGGTTTGAAAAACAAGCCAAGATACCTTATACAGGTGTGTACCACTTCTCCAACCTTTCTCCTATCCCTGTTGTTATGCGATTAGGTCATTAAGTGAACAGTCAGTTCCATCTATTGCCTTTGTTGTGTAAACAGACACTCCTTGCCAGACACTAGCTGGCTGCACAGGCTACTGGTGATAGATTGCCTCTTCTTCACATTAAGAGCCTCTCTGTTGTGTAAACAGACACTCTGCTGCAGGCTATGGGAGATGTAAATGCCTCACTAAGAGCCTCTTTATAGTGCTTTGACCACCATCATATATGCAGTCTGTTAAGCGAACGCAACCGCCACACACCTGTATACCACGTTATATACCACATTTCTCAGACTCAAGGTGGTTTACCTAGGCTGGCTGAACATAAACCCCACTTTTCATTGAGGTTTTTACAAATACAGTGGACCTTTGGTACTCGTGAGTGTTCTATTCCAGGACCCCCTGCAGATACAGAATTCTGCAGATAATGAAATCCACTGGGGGCTGTGCTGGAAAACAGAAAGTGCCTTCCAGTCACATCTGGGAGGCCTGCTGAGGCACAGGGAGGTCATGGGTGGCCTCCCCACACCTCTAAATGCAGCTGGAAGGCACTTTGGGTTTTTCCACAAACCAGATGTACCTTCCAGACACATCCAGGAGGCCTTCTGAGACATAGGAAGCACATTCCCATGCCTCAAACACTTCCCAGATAAGGACAGGAAGCCACTTCTGCTTGGGTCTCGGAGATCCTCTGAGGCCCTCCAGTTACAGGCTTCGCATCCATGGATATTGAAATCTGTGGATGCTGAACCGGCAGATAAGGAGGATTCACTGTATTTTCTATGAGAAAATCTCATAGGTGACCCCTGCCAACCACAGTGCATCACAGCAACAGACACACTGTCAACCATTGGGGACACCACGCATACAAACATGCACATGCCACAGCACCTTAACCCTCTACAGGAGCTACTATGACATAAGCAGCAAGGGGAAAAAAATGAAGAACAGGTAGGAATCCCTGCTAATTGGGTAAGAGGCACACTTTCAAGTGGGTGCTCCTCTTTTTAGCAGGGGGAGAGTAACTGGCCCACCTCACCCCAGCAGTGTCTGTTCTAGTGGCTGTCTGCTGGTATTCATTTGCATCTTTTTAGATTGTGAGCCCCTTTCGGAACAGGGAGCCATTTAGTTATTTGATTTTTCTCTCTAAACCACTTTGTGAACTTTTAGTTGAAAAGCAATGTGAGGCCTCCCTGTGGGGGAGGGGAGGGCCCGCCCGGCCTTTCTGAGGGGGACCCCTCGTGGAGGCCTCAGACTTGTTCCCCACAAGAAGGGGGGGTTGCATCACCCAGTTCCCCTTCTTTGGGTTGGCAGCATTCATTAGTCAGGAGCAGGGGCTGCTAGCAGCAGATCCTCCTGCCTGCTCTTCTAACTCCCAACTGCCTTGTCATCCCTGGTCTCCAGGTTTATGTAGGGCAGACCCCTCCCCTTTGGCCCCTCCCCTTCCCTCACAGGGATGGTATAAAAAGGGCCTGTCTCTGGGCCTGCCCTTCCCTGGGCTTACCATAACTCCTTCCCTTCCTCTCTCTGTTTCCCTCCCACCTTCTCTCACCTGGAGTTGCCAGGGTTGTTCCTGAGAGGGCTGGGAAGGCTGCTGCCTCTGCTCTGGTTCAGAAGCCTCCTCCCTGGGTAAGCTGGGGACTTGGGGGAGGAGGGGAACCCCGACAAGCGGTATATAAATACTGTTAACAATAACAATAACAACAACAACAATAATAATAATAATCCACACACTCACGGTTCAAGCCTTTTCTCACAGGAAAGTAGGCAGAGCAGGGTGATGGTGGGAGGTGCGATTTTCTTGTATTTTTTTCTGTAGATTTACTCCTATCAAGTGGCATAGCTAGCGAGGGGGCGGTCCACCCCAGGCACCAGCCTTGGAGAGGGTGACATCATAAATGACCCACCATCGCTAACATTGTGTAGGTTAGGAATAACCCCATCATGCTATATACTGTTGGATGCAGAATTTCTGGCTGAATGCAATGCAAAAAACCAGAGGAAATTATCCCCTTTCCATCAAAAGTTATAGCCAAACAAATGGAAACAAAAAAAATGCATGGAGCCCTATAGAAAGTGAAACTGAGCCATATCGCACAATTGCTCACAAGTAGGCAAATGTGCCTTAGTCCATTGGAAAGGGCAGGCTGAGAGGAATCTAATGACACCAGAATGGTTCCTATCCAATGAAAGCCGCCCCCCCCCCAAAACACCCAAGAATAAAGTCGCTCCCTCCAAGCAGGCAAATGTATTGAGCCCTATGGAAAGCGAAAGTAAGCCACATGGTTGCATTTACTCATGAGTAAGCAAACGTGCCTTGGCTGCTGGTCAAGTCAGGCAAAGGGGAATGCAAGGCTGGAGGCATGGTCCCAATCTGATGAAAGTGGAGCTCAACAACTGCTCCAGAAGGCAGCACCCCCTTCCAAAGAATAAAACAGGCTTCCGCTGGTACGGTGGGCACTTAGGAGGGCTGAAAATCTCATTGATTTTTTGTGGGTGGGGGGGTGTTATTGCAGGCAGGCACAGAGAAAATTCACTTGGTTAAACAGGGCTGGTTTCCCCTTATCTAATTATCTGTTTTTCTTTAATTATTTGATGAGGCATTCCACCATCTTACCTGGAACAGATGTTCGGTTGACTGGCCTATAATTACCCGGGTCTCCTTTCCTTCCCTTTTTAAAGATTGGTGTGACATTTGCTATCCTCCAATCTTCTGGCACCGTGGCTGTTTCAAGGGACAAGTTGCTTATTTTAGTCAAGAGATCAGCAACTTCATTCATCAATTGCTTAATAACTCTTGGGTGGATGCCATCAGGGCCCGGTGACTTATTGATCTTTGAGCTTGTGCTGCCCCCTAACCACACATTCTTCAGTCTACTTCAGTCACTTCCAAAAAGGGTTCTTTCCCTGCACTATTGAAGAACTATTTTCAAATCCTAGAACCTGTTTCCAGCTAAAGACCAAATGCCTAGTAGCAACACTGATGAAGAGGGATCGTGTTCTAGTTTGGAGGAAAAGGAGGTCTGCCTTTTGGAGAGGAGCTGTTGGCCTGGATCTGCCTGAGGGGAAGACGTACTCTCAATATTTCTATTCTTAAAAACAATTTTAAAAACTTGGTTCTGGGATTAATAAAACTAAAGTGTGGGAATGAAGTAAGATAGGGGAAATCAGTCAGCCTGCCTTTTCCAACTTAGCTTTCGTAACACCTCAGACTGCAGTCTGGAGACAGGATATTCAACACTGCTGAGGGAGGAGCATATGAACCTCCCCTAGGAATTCAGACCGTCTTTATCAATCCAGTGATTGCAACCAATACCTTTTGTCTTCGTATGAAGTACAGTTAATACTGCAGTGGAATGCAGCACACAACTTATTAGCACAAGGAATACTAGCTAAACAATCTAAATATAAGCATAAAGAAAATACCATAACTTATCCAATTGGAACTACAGGGGAGATTAGGTAGACAGAGTAATTACCTGAATTGGAATCTAGCCAGGACACCAGGGCCAAGAACACATATTCTTGCAAATCGTAACACAGGGTGTTTAATGACTGCATGTGGCCAAGATCTTAGTTCGCATCTGCTACCGCAAGATGTCATTTCTTTTCAGCCTTGTCTTCATTTAAAAATTATATATTACAGCCAAATCATAGACATGCATTAGCAACATTTCATAGAACCTTCTTCAGCATAATCGATGTAAGTAATTTACTAGATAAAAGAATGTTAATAGCAAGAACTGTATAATTTGTATGGCTACAAATTGCACCTGTCTTTCAAGGGAAGAAAGAGACACCGCTGTGCACAAAGAGTGGATGGAGTGCAAGGTCAAGTTTAAGCACTTCTGTTTAACATGCAGTTTCTAGAAACATCCATCGGTGCTTTCAAAGAGAAATGGAAATTATAGCTAACAAACTTATTATAAATAATTGTTGTGGCTTCTCTCCCCAGTGGACTTGATAAAGCAGTCATCATTGAAACCTATAAAATATTAATTGGAAGGTGTCTAAAATGAGTCTTTTTCAAGTGTGTAAGTTACAGTTGAGCTTTGTGACTTTGAGTATAAAGAGGCAGGGGAAGTAGTGATGGAGGTGGCTAACTGACTTAGCTCGAAATAGTATATTAATGGGAATCATATCCAGAACTCTCTCCAACAGTACCTTGCTTAATTGAAGTGAAAATGCCATCAGTACTAAACCTGGTTATCTTTGAATCAATATATCTCTATGTATCTCTAAAAACCATGAAATTAGAGGGTGAGCTCTAGGAGAAATTTGGGAAAAATTGATCATAAATAAGAATTATATATTTGGTTTGGAAAAATCCCAGATAGGCAGAAGATCACTAGTTTCATTGTCCTGTCATTTGTAACATTCTCACTGCTTCTCAGATATTGATTCAGAGATAGATAGCATAACATAAGGAAAAGTAATTTTCAGGGAAATTCAAGGTGTTTTTTTACTTCCCTATCAGATAATATTCTCTTATTATATTGGGGTCATGGTGGATAGCTCCATGAAAACATTGACCCAGTGTGCTGTAGTTGTGCAGAAGGCAAATTCCATCCTAGGGGGTCCTTAAGAAAGGGGTAAAAAAATTAGGCTGCTAATGTTATAATGCTCCCATACAAAACAATGGTGCAGTTGGAATACTGTGTTCAGTTCTGGTCGCCACATCTCAAAAAGGATATTGTAGAAAATGTGGAAAAAGGTTGGCAACAAAATGATCAGAGAGCTGGAGTACCTTCTTTATGGGGTGAAATTTATAAAATCTGGCTTTATTTAACTTGGGGAAAAAGGATATTAAGAGAAGATATGATTGAGACTTACAAAATTATGCATGATTTGGACAGAGTGGTTAGGGAGAAATTTTTCTCCCTCTGTCACTACTAGAACCAGAGTTTATCCAATGAACCTGATTGGTAGGTTATTTAGGGTGAACAAAAGAAGGTGTTTTTAAGAAAGGCATACTTTGTGGAATTTGTTGCCACAAGATGTAATAATAGTCTTGGATGGCTTTAACAGGGAATTAGACAAATTTATGGAGGACCAATTTACTAGTTCCTACTGGTCGTGATGGCTCTGTACTACAGTGAAATTTAGCAACAGTATCTCTGATTACTAATTTCTGGAGAGCAACAGCTGATAAGATGTAAGTCTCCTTTCTTGTGACCCCACAAAAGAGGCTTTACAGCCCCAGTGGGTTCCGGACCCACAGGCTGAAGATCATTGATCTAGTCTAATGGCCTCAAAGGGAACAGATCATGCATAATAAATTTGTACATGCAGAGTAGATACATGGCTGTAAGTGTGTGAAGGAAATGATACAGGAGTCAGTGTGGCCATGCTGTTTCTCAGCAGCATTTCAAATGAATGTGGGGTATGTGTTTTACTTGCCTAACATTTTTCTTTTTCGTTTTACCAGAACTTTTCGCTTGATCCTAAACATGTTTGCTTAGAACTAAGTCCCAGAGTTCAACTGAACTTCTTTGTAAATATTCTTAGGATTGTGTGTTTATGTCAAACTACAGTCCCAAGGACAACTGCTTGCAAGTCAATAACACTGAAATGAATAGATTAACTCAAGAAAGAATGTATTGAACATTAGGGCAGTGGTTCTCACACATTTAGCATTGGGACCCACTTTTTACAACGAGAATCTGTCAGGACCCACTGGAAGTGATGTCGTGACCATAAGTGATGTTATCAAGCAGGAAAATTTTTAACAGTCCTAGGTTGCAATCCTACCCAGACTAAGGTAGGAGTAAGTCCCATTGACTATCATTGTTAAAAGAATGTAGTACATAGTAGCTTGTTAAAAGTACATGTCTGTAACATTTCCCCAAATGCAGTCACATACCATCAAGTCTACTATATTAAAAATAAAATATTGAAATGAATGAGGACCCACCTGAAATTGGCTCATGACCCACCTAGTGGGTCCCAACCCACAGTTTGAGAAACATTGCATTAGGGTGTTAGTCTCTTGATTGAAGTTATCGGTGGTTTTCATGCAGTAGCATATTATCAGTGGTTTGATCAGGGACTAGGAAAGGGGAGTAAAGGGGGTAATTTGTACCCGGGCCCAGAGTCAGAAAGGGGGCCCAGGAGCCAAAGGAGGGGGCCCAGAAAGTTCCTAGGACCTGACATTTTCCTATCTCACCTGAACTCACTGCCTGTGCATGATGCTCAGGCACAACCATGTGCATGCAGTTTGCTGCTGCAAGCTATACACACCAGGCTCAGGAATGCATCCATGACCCTCCTGAACATTGAAAAAATCTGGGAGGAAACTGGCCTGCTATAGTAGCTCTCTGGCTTGTGAATCCCATAACCATGAAGGAGTGTATAGAAGCTCAGGGACCCAGGTGCAGGGCTACAGCTGCTGCAGAAGTTCATTTTGGTCCATTCTAGTGTGAGCCTAAATACAATGATGCTAATTTTCTGCAGTTGATTTTCTATATTTTAAAGACTTCAGAGAGATTTAGGAGTGTGTTTGGTTTTCCAAATTACTATATCTAGCTGCCATGCATGGTTGGGTAGACCTGGGCTCTGCATCAAGAAGCCTAGTAGACCTGGGCTCCAAGGAGTATTGTGGCTGTCAGCACCCTCCCCCTGCCTTATTTTGGCCCCCCCATTCTGCCTGCTATCATTGCCCCCTTCCCCTTTGGGAAGGAGCCCAAAAGAAACTTTGTACCCCCTGATGAAATTCCTCTCATAGGCCCTGGGTTTGATAAGACAGGTCAACACACATTTTGCTTCCTTAAATGTTACACCAATTCCTGGGTATATTTCAGGGGGGCTGATTCCAAAAATGGCACCCATTTTGCCTCATGAGGAAGCCTACACCGTGGCTTCCTCATGAGAAAGCTGCTTGAACCATTCACTAATGAGGCTATGCCATGTCTTCAAAACTAGACGTGATAGGGCAAAATGGATGCCATTTTTGGAATCAGCACCCCAAATTCATATCAAACCACCATAAAGTTTGGGAAAAACTTTTCTGACCCTCAATTTTGTAGGCCTGTGTAATCTATCAGGATTAAGATTAGGATAGTAATCTATCAGGGTCAGGGCAGGAGGTCTGGTCTAGCGGGTAGAGCCTCCGATAACATCAAAAGGTTGCCACTTCAAGGCCACCGGCAGCTCCCTGAATGGCAAGACCTTGAAGCAGCTGACAAGCTGAGTTATTCCATCTTCTCTTTGGTGAGAGCAAAGAAGCATCTTGGCTGCCCTTCATGTGAGAGATGAAGGAGATGCTTGTCAGCCTGTGTAGGAGGAAACTGGAGGCCAGAAGTGAGACCAGACCAGAAAGATCCATCTGAAACGTTGTGTGGTTCTTGAAAGAGAGAACCTTTATATGATTGTAAAAATCCCCTCGAGGAATTTAGAATCGCCTGCCTATGTAAACTGCCTTGAATAAAGTCAGAGGATTAATCCGATGACCAGAAAGGCGTTATATAAATACCCAGTTATTATTATTTTTTTATTTATCAAATAAGAGACAGAATAATTCTTACTTCAGGTTAACTGGCAGGATACCCCTACAGCTCAGGAGAATTTTAAAATGTCTTAAAAATCTGCAGTGGTACATCTAGTATTCCTGGAGGTAAGTTATAGTTTGAGCAGTCTTTTGATTTCACATTAAAATTAGTTGAGTGGGAACTGCTGAAAAAGACAATCAAAGAAAGACACAGCTGGTGCAAGGTTGCACTTGGGGACTTGCAACCTGGTGAGAATGGTCTACAAGAAGAGGAATGGAGATTTAGATATCCATAAATCCTGCAAAACCACAAAAAGTGACATTTATGAAAGAGAAGTCCTTGAAAGGAAAACTGAAAAACATGTAACAGCTGTGTGAAGACCAGCTTAATTGGCAAATACTGTTTTCAACTCTGTGAATAATAAAAATAAAGGCAGAGAAGCAGCAAAAAGGGTATTTCCTTGTTTTG
Source organism: Tiliqua scincoides (assembly GCF_035046505.1). Lineage (NCBI taxonomy): Eukaryota > Metazoa > Chordata > Lepidosauria > Squamata > Scincidae > Tiliqua > Tiliqua scincoides. The sequence continues at coordinate 70,632,262 of NC_089824.1, forward strand.
TGTACACAGCAGCAACTCACTTTCTTAAAAATAAATTTCAGTGATGGTCATGAGACTTTCTTCCAAATAATATCCTTAGTATCATGATACAAGTCAAAAGGCTCCAATACTGGCACCCCTCCTGAAAAACAGACTAAGGGCCTAATCCTATCCATCTTTCCAGTGCCAATGCAGCCATGCCAGTAGGGTATGTGCTACATCCTGCAGTGGGGAAGCAGTCATGGAGGCCTCCTTAAGGCAAGGGAACCCTTATCTCAAGGCTGTATTGCAGCTGCATATATTGTATTGCAGTGTATACTGTATTGCAGTGCTGGAAAGCTGAATAGGATTGGGCCCTGAGTTCCTGTCCTCACAGGCAATTGTTTACATTGTGTGGTATCCAATTGCTAAAAACACTGCTGGGTTCAGATTTTGGAGGCCCTCGAACAAGTTGCCCTCTGTGTCAATGCTTGTCCTTCATTAGGCCCTCATCTTCCTAAATGTTGTTGCTGCTGGCTTGTCAGTAAGGGAGGTGGTTTTGATAGCTGTTAGCTACCTTAAGGGAGCTTACCCTAAAGGGGGAGGTTATCACTGATTTAAATAAATAATGTACAAAACACCCCCACAGCCACATTTTACCTATTCTTGCATCTGTGCTTCTCACATGGAAGTTACCCACTGCAATAATACATACCCTTTCTAGTCCACCCTCTCAATAAGGATCATGAAATTTCCTTCCAAATAAATATCCTTAGGAACAGGATGCAAGTCAAAAGGCTCCCACATGGGCATTCCTCCTGAAACAAAGATGGAGGGAGTTCCTATCCTTATAGGTGTGTTGTTTACATTGCAGTGAAATCCAGTTGTTAAAAACAGTGAGAGACTTGCTATTTGCATCATTCACTCCCCACTAAAGGCTCAAACCTATCCAATTTTCCAGCTCTGGTGCAACCACAGTACAGCCCCAAGGTAAGGGAACAAATGTTCCCATACCTTGAGAATGCCTCTGTGATTGCCTCCCCACCACAGTATGTAGTGCATGCCCCTCTGGCACAGCTGCACCGCCACTGAAAAACTGAATAGGATTGGGCCCTAAATCTTTTGAGATGTGCAGTCCACCACAGAGACTGGTTTATGGAAGCATCTCATCCATGCACTAGATAGGATCAAATTTAGAAAGAAATGTTGTTTGGACATTGAGAACATTCACTGAATTCCTGAATGATGACACCACACACATCCACTTGGTGCCTAGGCAGACATGTGGGGGCACACAAGTGCTGTAGCTGAGATGCAATGGCTTTTCCAAGGTTGCCTAGTAAGGCTGTAGTCAGTCTTTAATCAGGGACTTCCTGGCTAGAAGTTCATACTCACTGAGTGCAATCCTTACTGAGGGCACCAATCCTATCCACACCTACCAGGGTAAGCCCCATTATAGTCAATGGGGTCTACGTAGTCAATAGTCTACTTCTGAGTAGACATGCATAGGATTGGGCTCTCAGTCCCCTTGGATCAGCAGGACTTTTGTCAAACATTCTTAGCAATGATAGGCTGTTCACCAATATATTTTCCCAGGCCTAAATTATAAGATGAAGCTGGACAAAGCAAAGCCTAGAGAGGGAGCTCTCAAGCACTGAAGCACAAAGCCTTTTAAAAACAAATGGAGATAGCAGGAGGTTTGGATAAGTGAGAGGCAGAGGAAAGGCAACACCCACAGAAACAGACACATGGCTCCAACTAATATGTAAAGAAATGAGCCACCTAAGCAGGATGCTTTCCTCCGTTTTACTTGTGCCTTAAAAATTCCGTATATATCTTAACATTAAACATTGCATTACATTGTTTTCAGCCAGGAAATTCAATGTGATTGAAGCTGCAAACCTATACACACTTACCTGGGAGTAAGTTCTATTGAGTTCAATGAGACTTACTTCTGAGTAGACCTTGCATAAGCTTGTGCTGTTACTCCCAGGCTTATATGCTGCCCTTCCTGGTACACTTCAAGTTCCAGACTAGGACTGATTTTTAAGTAGACAAACAAAATATATTAGGGTAGGACATGAGGAGCAGGAGGGGAAGAAAGTTACAGGCTTAAGGAGTTTTCAAATGCTAACCAGAAAGGGGCTGAACAAGCAGTGGGTTTGCTTGAAGCCTGCCCTTAATAGCATGCCTGAGACTTCTAAGGCAGCTTTTCTCAATGTTTGTCCTCCACCCCAATACCACTTTGTATGGTCCTCCTATTGGAAGTAAAATCAGAAGTAACTGGCAATGACATCATCGTAAGCTGGAACTCTACCCACCAAGCTTCCTACTCCTGCTTGTCACATTGCATTGCTGGTCTCACTGCCAGGCGGTGGATGGGGGTCTGGGGGTCCTATGTGTACCACCAGACACCACCTCAACCACCACTGGTGGCAAAAGTACCACTGGTTGAGAAATGCTGTTGTAAGGTACTACAACCGCTGCTTGCTTATCAGGGGACAGGCAGACAGGTGGCCTGTGACAACCTTGTTTTCCTGCAACCTTCCAGAGCTTTCCCTTTCCCTTCTACAGTTCATGCCATCCAGACTCCCTTCTAGCCCCACCACTCACGCCTGGGGCTGTGAGCCCAACTCTATGCGTGCCTACTCAGAAGTCAGCCCCATTATAGCCAACGGGGCTTACTCCCAGGAAAGTGTGGATAGGACTGCAGCCTGTGAGCCCAATCATAGGCATGTTTACCCAGAAGTAAGCCTCATTATAGTCAATGAGGCTTACTCCCAGGAAAGTGTGGCTAGGGCTGCAGTATGAACCCAATCCTACTCAGAAGTAAGCCCCATTATAGTCAATGGGGCTTACTCCCAGGAAAGTGTGGCTAGGACTGCAGCCTGTGAGCCCAATGCTACTCAGAAGTAAGCCCTTAGAGTCAGTGGGGCTTACTCCCAGGAAAGCGTGGACAGGTCTGCAGCACGAGCCCAATGCTACTCAGAAGTAAGCCTTTAGAGCCAGTGGGGCTTACTCCCAGGAAAGTGTGGATAGGACTGCAGTATGAACCCAATCCTACTCAGAAGTAAGCCCCATTATAGTCAATGGGGCTTACTCCCAGGAAAGTGTGGATAGGACTGCAAACTGTGAGCCCAATGCTACTCAGAAGTAAGCCCCTTAGAGCCAGTGGAGCTTACTCCCAGGAAAGCGTAGGCAGGACTGCAGCCGGCTCGTGCCCTCCCCCTCCCAAGCAGGAGAGCGAGCGCTTCTGGGCGCGCCCTCCTCAGAGCCCCGCGCTCGCTCTCGCAGCCTCGGCCGCCTGTGCATCTCGGCGGCGGCAGCGCCTGGCCGGGCCGCGTGACGTCGGCGCTGGGCCCGCGTCGGCAGTGACGACTGCGGCGCTCAGCTGAGGGGGAGGGGGGAAGAAGATGGCGGACCATATCCCGCTGCACCCAGTGCCGCGCAGCACCCAAGGAAGAGTGGCTTACTACACCAACCGCTCCGCCGCGCAGAGGCACAGCAGGTACTGGCGGGGAGGAGAGCAGCCCTGGAGGGCCTCGTGGCGTCGGCAGTGCTGCCAGGGGCGCCTGGAGGAGCCAGGGAGATGGCGAGGGGCAGGAGAGCAGCTCGTGCCCCCCAAGGGGGCCTGTGCACGCCTGGCCCGTGCCTTCCCCAGCCTGCCTCTGAGAAGGGGAGGAGGCGCGGAGGTGCTGCTGGGGCGGCTTCCTGGCTGTGGTTGGAGGTCGACGCCTTGGGGCAGAGGCAGGTCGTCCCTGTGGTAGTGGGAAAGTAGCTTGGGTGGTGTGGGGAGTGCTGCTGCCGCCGCCTCCTTCTCCTCTCAGCTCCCTCCCTAGTGCTACCCAGAACCAAGCTGGAGAAGCACCAGAGCTCAGCTGGCGCTGAAGCTCCTATAAAAAAGGCTGCTGTGTTCATGAGCATCCTCCCTTTTTTTGTTACCACTTCAAACTCAGCTCTCTGATGACTTTCCTTCTTCACCCAGTGCATAGTTGGCCTGTGGAACTCCTTGCCACAGGATGTGGTGGCGGCGTCTGGCCTGGGTGCCTTTAAAAGGGGACCAGACAAATTTCTGGAGGAAAAGTCCATCATGGGTTACAAGCCATATGAAGGGTATGTGCCACCTCCTGATTTTAGAAGTGGGCTACCTCCAAATGCCAATACAAGGGAGTGCACCAGGATGCAGGTCCCCTGTTATCTTGTGTGTTTCCTGAGGCATTTGGTGGGCCACTGTGAGATACAAGAGGCTGGACTAGACGGGCTTCTGGCCTGATCCAGCTGGGCTTTTCTTATGTTCTTTTGTTAGTAGAAAAGACTTTTGGGCCACAGTGTACAAGACAAGTCACTTTAGAGCAGGGGTGTCCAAACTTTTCAGCAGGAGGGCCACATCATCTCTCTGACACTGGAGGCTGGGGGGAAAAAAGAATTAATTTACATTTAAAATTTGAATAAATTTACATAAATTATGTATTAGAGATGAAACTTATATGAATGAATGAAGGTCTTGCAATAGCTCAAGGCCTATAAAAGGCCTTTACTTTGCTGCCACTACTGCATCACAGATGTGAAACAGCAAGCAGTGGAGGGAACCCTCATCCCACAGCTCATGTGAGAGGTCAAACAGTTGGGCCATCATGCTGAGAGCAGTTGCATCAGGCCAGTGTGGACCAGAGCAAGTCTCCGGAGAGCCAGTAGCTCATTGGAGACTGGGGGCTCCCTGAGGGCCAAATTGGGAGTCCTCAAGAGTCTTATGTGGCCCCAGGGCCTGGGTTTGGGCACCCCTGCTTGCTCCCTAAATGGAGCAATGACAGATAAGCACTGTAAAGACCAAAATACTGACTGTAAATCTCTGCACTATTGATTTCTGGGGAAAAGGGCAAAGAACAGTGCTTGATTGAAATACTGGGGTTCAACCACTGGCAAGTTTCATATTTCTTTTTCTGTCTGAAGAGACCAATTTCTAAAAGTAGGCTGTGGTGTTAGGCTCTCTTAATTAAGGTGAAACTGCAATAAACAAACCTATCATGGGATTCCCAGACCTGTGCTAATACTGATGCTGGGTGTATGTGTATTTGAATAGAAGTAGGGGTTTAGTTAATTTGTTCTTCGGCTGTTCATTCTTCTGCAAATGCTACCCAGGCCATTTTATTTTTAGTTAGACTCCAAAATAGGAAGTCTGACTGAGTAGAAAAATGACCGTGGAATGGGATGTAATGAGGAAAATCCATGATCTCAGGATAAGTTAACCAGTGCTGCTTCCTGTTTCTTGTCCTTCTTCCTGCTTCCTGTTACAAGTCCTCCATTGCTGTATTCACATTATTTTGCAAATGGGTTTGGGAACATGCTTGCTGAGGCAACTCCCTATAGGAGTACATGTAGGTCTTTATAAAGGAATTAAATGCTCTTCTGTTTTCAACACGTTGCTAAAACCATCAGCTTTCAAATTTTGTCTTATCTGGGCACATGAAAAAAGCAGGATCAAAAGCTTTGGTTGATCTTGGTCGCTATCCAGGATTTGTATTTCCAACTAAACTTCCCTAAGATGGGTTGGGCTCTTGACTCTAGGTATATTATATTGAGGAGACCTCTGTGACTGCCCCTCCCCACATTGGTATGCAGTACACACCCCATTGGCATGGCTGTATTGGAAAGTTGGATAGGATTGAACCCTTAGATAAGTAATTTCCCCTGCCTTTTTCAGTACTCCTTGAAAAATACCTGTCTAAACTTGCCCACAGTACCATTTTTTTCTATCAATTGAGAGTCCAATTCTGTGCATGAATACTCAGAAGTAAGTCCCATTATAGTCAATGGAGCTTAGTTCCAGGAAAGTGTGGATAGGATTGGAATCCCAGTTTCTAGGCCTCATGGTTTCAAAAATTGGTTCACACAACATCTTTTAACTCTTTTACCACTTCTGACATGGTATACCTCTTGGTATGTCTTTCTCTGTTGCATAACTTTCTTGTGATAGTATTTGCTGCTTAATGTATATGACATAGATCAGGCAAAATATACCTTTTTCCATTTAGGGAGCAATCCTAACCCACTTTCCAGCACATTTCCATTAAGGGCAATGAAGCACTCCATGAGGAAGGCCTCCATGAGTGCCACCCAACTGCAGGATGCAGCACATGTCCCAATGGCACAGCTATGCCAGCACTGGAAAGTTTGTTAGAATTTGGGCCTCAGTTGACTTAATAAATTGAGTAGACTAGAGAGGATTTAGTAGTGGTATTGCCACAGTGTAGGGAAACATGATTTTTAAGGAATTAAGTAAAACTAATGTAGAAGCTCCCCCTGCATCACTTCTTTGCCTTTATTTATTTCAGGTATTTATGTCCTACTTTTTCTAAAAATATGATGGTTAATAAAATGAGCATTACATTGAAGCAACAGTATAATACACTGATGTTGATCTTTCTCTGGCAGCAGCAACTGTGATGCTAAATATTTGTACAACCATGTGACAGAAACAATGACACAAAATTCTTACAATGCTGTTAATGATGCCTTAGTCTGATTATCCATTTTGGCATTTAATTGTATGAATTAGGGTTCTGTTGATTGTTTACCAAAAAGATTTTAGTGACAGAACTGGAGTTCTTACACAGTTGTGCCAGACATATTCTATTGTACTGGCACTCTAACTGGTATTGATTATTTAAAATATTAATATCCTATGTATAACTGATATCCCATAATCACTGAAGTTCTCCAAATGGTGTTACAATACATTTAAAATATAGAAAAACAGATAACCTCTGTGTGCAGAACTTTTTTGTTTTTTCAGTGCAGGAAGATTCTGATTTCTCAGTGTAGTCTACATCAGTGATCATCAACCTTTTTTCATGCCACAACACAAAGTATGAGACTGGGACCCACTGCTGATCCTGCCCCATTTCCCCCTATATCTTGTGTCTTCACAACAACCCTGTGAGGTGGCAGTCTGACCAGGGCTGGTCTTAGGAGCTTCAGGGCAAGACAGTGAGAAGAGGGTGTGCAGGATCATATCAAGAACTCAGTTTTGATAAGACAGTACCATGACTGGATTAGATTCAATCTCTCTCTTGCAGAGGATTTGAAAAGTTACCTCAACACCACAAATGAGACTTTGTGACCCCACTGGGCTGAAGAACACTGGCCTACAAGTTCCAGTTCATCTGATTCCAGTTTCACTACAGTAGCACTTGTAAATCTGCTGTTTTAAAAATGGCAGATAATGGAAAGGCTGCTTGAATCCATCTGCATCTCCTTCTGCACCTTCTCTTTGGAGGGAAGAGTCTGGAACTTGAACTGCCAAGAACCAGAAAGGGCTGCCCCACACACCAACAAATCCCTAATATCTTACTTTTGTTCTAGATTTTGACTGTAAACTCTTTTACAAGCCAATCATGACTGAAAAGTGGGGTATGAATATAATACATAATAAATTTCTTGTAATAGGCAGAAATTTTAATTATTTAAAATGTTTGTGTCCTGTGTTTTTCCCACAAGGGAAGGGCTGAAGAAAGCTCACAATGTATTAAAAGACTAAAGTACAGTATGCATTCAAGCATTACCACCCCCACATTAAATAGTATACAGCACCTAAAAAAATGTCAAAATATAACTAAGAAAACTAAGTATAACTAAGAAAAGACAGAACAGTGTAATGTAAATGTAGGCCTCAAAGGCTAAATAGAACAAATGCTTTCAGTGACTGCTGGAACAGTGGAAGTGATGAAGCCAGCCTTGCATCCAAGGCCAAGTAGTTCTATAACCTGAATACTACCGCAAAGACGGACCTCTTGTGTGTCATTATCAAACACACCTCTGTGAGTGGTGGGACATGCAAGAAGGCCTTCTTAGTTTAAGTTAATTAGGCTGTCATCCCCAAGTCATTCAAGGTTGGATTCAATGGATTTCAGATACCTCTTGTGGTTTTCACTGTCAGAAGTATTGACAAACATCAATGCATGCTTATGTTTTCAGGTTCTGCAGTGAAAAGTCCATCTGACTGCTAAGAGTTCCAAATTAGATTTTTATATATTTTTCAGGATGGCTAGAGAGCTTATGCTTACTGACTAGGAATATCTGAACTCCTTTTTTTCATTGTTCTGCATGACCTAACTCTAAAGCTCAAGCACCTGTGGAAGTAGCATCCGATATGATGGAGGAAGCTATAAATGCAAAGTTGTTTTTTTTTATTGTGAGGTCTTTGGGAAACATTCATTTATTACTTTAGTTGTGTGAACTGCTTTGTGATCTACAGTTTGTTGAAAAGCAGTATATAAGAGTTCTTAATAATAATAATGAATAATAATAAATTCAGTAGAATTCCACCCATTAATGTTCAGGTATTTGTAAAGACAGTTTCTAATAAATCGTACAAAATGAAAAATAAGAGATTTTGTGAAGTAACTTGATAATTGTAAATTATCTATTGTTGATAGAAGAGGTGAAATTGGAATGATTTTATTTCTTTCCGGTTGGTATAGTTGGGAACCCAATTGAATGGAAAGGAAAGAGAGCCTGGTGGGAACTTAGAAACTAATATGTATTAGTTTTAGAGCATAGGTTTTGTAGGCTGCAACTTGCTTCATCGGATCCGTGAAATAAAATTATCAGGCAAGCATTTGAGTGTGGCTAGTACAATCAGCATACTTTGTGCCCCAGTAGTATAACTAGTATGCATAACCTTTCCTATGGAACTTGCTTTAGTCTGTTCTATATGAATTCCTGATGGATACTTTCACAAGGTGGTATACTTACAGTGTTTGTGCAGCTAGAGGTACAGTTATCCCAGATGTGGCTGTTGGCATTATTTGATCCTATAAATGTGACATCATTGATGAAAGGGACTAATTTGGGTTTCCTAAAGTGTGATTCCTTACTAAACTGCCTTGCCCTTTTGGTAGCTTAGAATGTAGCCATTCAAGGCAGTATGTCTGTAAATCAGTGTTTCTCAAGTAGTGGTATGAGAACAAGGTGGTGTCTGATGGTACTTATGGTACCCCCAGACATCTACAGCCTGGCAGCAAGACGAGTAACGTGATGTGACAGACATTGGTAGGAGGCTTGGCTTGGTGGGCAGGGCTTCAAAGCATACTTTTCATGCACTCTAAAAAGCTCTCCTGTCCACCCTGAGCCTCTTACTGGTGTTTATCAGGTTGCATCTGGCCTCTCAGTCCAGAAGTGACTGGCAATGACATCATCACCAATTACTTCTGGAGGTACTTCCACTAGGTGGATCATGCAAAGTGGTATGGCGGGGGATAAACATTGAGAAACACTGCTCTAAATGGTTTGTTGAAGTAGTTTTGCTATAGATTTGACAAGAGGGATTCTGCAAAGTTTCTTGATGGTTTATTGGTGGTGTAGTTGCTTTCCTAATACAGACTTTGTTTTGGAGATTTGTGTGCCTGCTGTTCTAGAACAGGAGTCTCCAAACCTGGGCCCAGGGGCCAGATGCGGCCCACGGCGAGCCTCTATCCAGCCTGCTACCAACCTCTGATCCCCTGAGAGCCTCTGGCCCAGTTGACCAAACACAACAAGAGCTGTGCTTGTGGGGTGGGAGAATGAAGGTCTGTTTGTGTGCTTTGGGCTGTGTTGGTGTTTGGAGAAATCCTGGACATTTAAGCCCATTTATTCATTCATCTAAGTTCCATCTCTAATGTATTTATTTAAATTTTATGTTTAATTATCTTTTTTGGCCTTCGACACTGTGCCAGACATTTGATGTGGCCCTTCAGCCGAAAAGTTTAGAGACCCCTTTTCTAGAGTCGTACTGATGATTTTTAGAAGGCCTGTTTCCATTTTAAAAAATACTTTATCACATGGTATAGGTGGCAAAGATGTTAATTTGCTGGGCCTGTTTGTAGGATATGAAGGTCATTAAGTATTCAGGATGGTAGATGACTTCTTGGCCAGTGACTTCTTGGCCAGTCACTGGGTTTCGACTTGACATACTTCACATGATTCTTGTGAGGATAAAAGGGAGATGAAGCAGAATGTGTCCCTGAGGTTCTTGGGAGTACCGGCAAGATGTAAATACAATAATTAAATAGGGTAGAGGTGAACAGAAAGGTTTCTAAAACCAAAGGAGTTTGATTTCCAGAAAGCAAATGTATAGTATAACCATAATGTCCATCGTGTAAAATTAATACAGGTTCAACCTTGTTATTCACAGAATTTTTATAAATGGATTTGACTTTGCATGAGTGGCCACTGCAAATGAGAAGGAATGTGCTGATTTCCAGAGAAGGGGAAAAATGCATTCCTTTAAAATCACAGTTTTTAAAACTGCTTTTCTTACTGTTGTACAGAGACAGTCATACAAGTGATCGTGCCATTCTTCAACTAAGCCAGGCAAAGGCAGAGGTTCTAATTGCTGACTGCCTTTCTACAACAGTAAGAAAAGCTGTTTTTAACCACAATTGTAAAGGGATGCCCTTTTTAATTTTTTAAAACTTTTATTTAACACATTTTATGGTATTAGCAAGGTGTCCCAGAATCAAACCCCTGCAGAATAAGGCACAATGTTATTCCTTTAGGAGCACTGGGTCTTTAAATCTATTTTTTTAATCCACTAAGGCAGGGGTGTCCAAACCCCGGCCCTGGGGCCACTTGCGGCCCTCGACGCCTTCAGTGCGGCCCTCAGGGAGCCCACTGTCTCCAATGAGACTCTGGCCCTCCAGAGATTTGTTGGAGCCCACACTGGCCTGACATAACTGCTCTCACCATGAGTGTGACTGTTTGACCTCTCACATGAGCTGTGGGATGAGGGCTCCTTCCACTGCTTCTTGTTTCACGTCTGTGATGCAGTAGCAGCAGCAAAGGAAAGGCCAGCCCTGCTTTGTGAAAGGCCTTTTATAGGCCTTGAGCTATTCATTCAATAATATAAGTTCATCTTTAATATAGTCATTTATGTAAATTTATGTAAATTCATTCAAATTTTAAATGTAAATTAATTCTTTTTTCCCCCCCAGCCCCCGACACAGTGTCAGAGAGATGATGTGGCCCTCCTGCCAAAAACTTTGGACACCCCTGCACTAGGGATTCCGGAACGGAACCTCAGTGGATAACAAGGGTTGACCTGTACACTGAGTGACAGTTGAGGCTTATGTTGTATGAAATTGCCTTACACTAAGTCAGACCTGTGGTTCATCTCGCTCTGTATTGTCCTTAATGACTAGCACCAACTCTGGGGTTTCAGACAAGGTTCTTTGCCAGCCTTAGCGCAGATGCCTAGTACTGTCCATGTGCAAGCTGATAGGAGGAGAAGTCTGGTAAACTTCTGATATAATTTTTTGGAATTATATTCCAAAAAATATACCCTCTACCCTCTTCCTCATAAGTCACAAAGGTGAATATATCAGTAAACCTGCTTAGTTGTTGTTGGTGGTGGTGGTTTGGAAACAGTGTCTAGATTAAGTCATTTCTGCCCAATGTTGCATATACGCAACAGAGATAAAATGTGTATACCTATGGGCTGCGCGGAAATGGGTTAAGCACTCAAATTCCATGTGTTTGTTAGTCTTTATAGTAGAGCTGAAGTATTTGGATAAACCAGGCCTGTGCTTTTCAGACATTCTTCCTTCAGGGAACCCTTTCCACACTGATATGTCTGCCATATAGAAGATGTTCTAGCATGCATAACCAGTTCACATGGAATGCTGGCTTGGCTTTTGGGGCTATATAATGTGAAAACAAAAGAGATCCTAGACACAGACTCATCATTTCCTTGTGAGTGTCTTTTAAGCTGTCTTTCAAAGACGGTTTTCTGCCATTCCTGAACTTTTGTTGAGGAATGTCTGACAGGCTTCCAAGGTCCTCTTGAACACACTTAGGGCCCAATCCTATCCAGCTTTCCAGCACCAATGCAGCACCAAGGTAAGGGAACAAACATCTTGAGGAGGCCTCTGTGGCTGTCCCCCCACCACAGAATGCAGCACATGCTCTGTTATCACTGATACATCAGCACTGGAAGGTTAGATAGGATTGGACCCTCAGTCATTTTTCAAAGTAGGTAATTGTACCCTGCACATGCCTGATCTCATCTGATCTCAGAAGCTAAGCAGGGTCAGGCCTGGTTAGTACTTGGATGGGAGACCGCCTGGCAATACTGGATGCTGTAGGCTTATACCATAGTCTTTCGAGACTGACGGTTGCCAACCATTTTTTTTTAGAGTAATTTTGTAACTGAATTTCTAGTGGTTTTCCATGTATGAAATTCTTGTGGTTCCTATGCCTTTATATGTACACAACTGTATTGCTGGAATGCAGAATACATTTAGCTTGCTTTTATCAAATTCATATTGAACCTCATAGCCTGGAAAGTAGTGCATAAGCTCTTCAGTGTAAATGCTTTACCATGAGGCATTATATGTAGCCTATCTGTGAGGTTAGTTTTCATGTAAATAAAGTAGAATATTGTATTCATTTATTATGATTTATTTTAACTGCCAGCTGTGAAATATTTGGTTTTAAAATTTGATGTATCATGTTAATTGATATGGTCTGTATTGTTGCTGTATGAAATTTTGTTCTTTTGGGTTAGACACTGTGAATTTTAAAGCAAGTTGCAATAGTGCTAGAATCTCACTTGTTCACAGAACATCTCATTCTGTTCTGTTCTGATTTTTTAACTTACACATGTGTCCTTTGGAATACTTGAGTGGATCCCCCTATGAAATATAATGCCCATTTGTGGTAAACTTACCGTTTCAGAAGCTCACTTCTGAAATATGCTTCTTTCCAATGCTTGTTTTAAAAATGATTGCCCTTTAAAAACATGTCTTAGTTTTAGAGCAGTTTATCTAATCTATGATTTTTTTATAATTCAGGAGCAGCACTTATATATGTGAGTGACTCATGCTCATGTTTACTGCTTGGCCTTTTTGTTATCTTCCCGCACCTCTAGAACATCTTTAAGTTTTTGTTTCTGTGTCTGATAACAAAGTACTTAAACTGTAGACAAAAATAGTAAGCATTCTCTAGTTTTCATATAGTTAAGCTTTGTCAATGTCTTTGTATTAATATATCAGTCAATTCTCATGGTATCTTTGTTTTAAGATCAAGTCAGAGATAGTGTCTTGTTTTCCCCTGTGATATCCACAAAGAAGTAATAAAACAAGATACATCAGTTTACTATTTCAGTCAATCCACTTACCCTGTCCTATGAGACAGGATTATAGCATATTATTCCAGTTAGTGCTTATGAAGAATTCTCAAACAAGAGGAGTGACATTGGCTTGTAACAATAATGGCAATAGAGAAACTACTTATAAAACAGAAAAATCCAGTATTCATTATAATATTTGGCAAAAGGGAAGGTCTTCGGTTCAAACAATACATCAAGTCTTGACTTACCCAAGTATGCACTTATGTGGAGAAATATAATGTGTGAAGTGTTAAATCATGGATGTAATTGATGGAAGATGACAGAATAACCAGGGTAATATGCCATTGGGGCAAAAGCTTAAAAGCCAGACTGCTAAAGCATAAAGGCATACAGAATAGAAAGGCTGTTTTTATTTAGAAAAATCATAGTTAGTCTTACAGAAAAGCTGCTTGAAAAACCCATTTTAGAAAGCTGTTTTGCTAGTTTTACAGAAGCTGAGACCTTGGGGCCTCAAAGTCTGGCATTGGTACATTTTGGAATTTGGAAAAGGGAGTTGTATCTAAGGCAAAGATAGGCTTCATCATTGGCAGAAGTACATGACTCGCCAAGGACTTCACAATGCTGGGAAAACACATATATGCAACAATTGTAGTCATTAGAAGTAAGTTTTAGCTGCTGGCTTATCAGTTGGCAATGTTTCTTGGCAAACTAATATAGCGTCTAGCTAGCTAACCCTGCAAGAGACAAATTTAGAAGACAGTACACATTTTAATTAGATAAGCAAGAGCATCCTTGAGAACCAGTCTTTGTTTGAATTGTGACTGAAATGGAGAAATGAATGTTAAGGGGGGTTGGTGTAGGTTTGATTAGGAAGGTGCAGAGAGAGCAGTTTGCCTAGTGCATGTAATGTAAGGAAATCTGAGTAACTTGTTTGAAGGTAAATGGGAGAAGGATTTCTTAAAAAGAAAATGTGATGCAGTGGAAGTTTGGCTTGTTTTATGTTAAAATATTTGAAAAATCACAAGAAGCTGGCTGAAGCCTTAGCTCAAAGAGATTACACTTTAACAGGTGCTAGGCAGAAGAGGGAAGAGGTCACTTCTTAGCAAGGATATACACCACTAAACCCCTTAAGTGTACTCAAAGTAACTGGTCACAATATTATATAGAATTAAGACATAGAATTTTAGGGAAACTGTTAAGGGAAGTTTGAAGGACTTTGCTTAACAGAGGGCCCCACAGTGTTTTGCTAAAACAGGAGAAGGAATGCAGGAGAAATAAGACAGGTGGCTCAAGCAAGGCCATCCCAAGAGTGTGAAGGGAATGTATGCCAAAAAATGGGTTTGAAGTTCTGTCAAGAGGGACAGTCCTGGATAAAATAATGTTATAGCATCCCCTGCTTGTTCTTGAAAACTTTGTAATTCAATATGTTTAATTGTTTAATTTTACCTTATTTGGAAACCTGTAACTTTAAGCTCATCTATCAAGTGTCTCCAAGGCTATCTACAGCCTATTAAGAGTTAGTATGATGTCAAACTTCAGCCAATGGGAAGTTCTAAACTTCAAACAAAGAACCCAGAATGTTATAAAGAGTCCGGTTAACATTGATACTGGCTCTCAATGCTTTGGACAGTAGTCCCATGAGATGCCCGTTGCTAGCAATGAAATAAAAGCTTGCAAACAATCACCCTTGACTACTGAGTCTTGCTTTTTTGGACCTTGCAACATAATCACAGTAGCAATTCTTTTTATTGTGGTAATTGGAGATGCTGCTGCTACAGAATAAGTATTGCTACTTACTTTGTATGCAGTTCACAGGGTCCTTCATAATAATTCATGTAAAAAAATAAAAATAGGCATGGAAAATGTAAATTGGCCCTAATGTACTGCAGAAGAGTTGTGCATGACTGTAAACATGAAAGCTAGCTGTGTACAGTGTATGTACTACACTGCAATACAGTAGTTTTCATTAAAAATGAGGCTTTTGGCTTTGAAATAGTTGGTGGGTTGGATCTTAACTTTTTGTGCTACCGTGCTTTGTGGCTAGGAGCTGCTCCTGTGCTCAGAATCAAGTCCTCCTGAAAGCAGGACAGTCCCATGGGAAGCTGCTGTATGGAAAGTTAACTTTGACAATAATAATAAATATATATAACCATAAGTGTTAATCTTGAGGAAAAAAAATCTGGATTTGTTACAGGGGTTTTTTTTTGTTAAAGTCAGTAAAACTACACAGATTTTGAGAAATATTTATGTAATGTAGTTCTGCAGCATGGGACATCTAATGCTTGAAGATATGTGAACAGAGAGTTCTTCAGGAGGAAGTTAGTGCAATCTGCCAAGATTTCAGCATAGTATGCTGTAATTCCATCAAGGAAATTGTCAGTCAAGGCAGAGATTTTTGCCATTGTGTGTATTCTGGCTCATCTTAGCTAGAAAGCGTTTGCATGGAGAAGGGATTCTGTCTTTTTATATAGGCTGCATTTGTTTTTTTACCTCCAGCACTAGAAAAAGTAGAGTGCTTTTTTTTTCTCTGTCCAGCAAACTAAGGTCATGTTTGTTGCTCACCTTCTAGCACACTTGCCACGCTAGCAATCTTGCCTGCAAGCTTGGGGCTAGAAAACATGAGCATCTCGATGAATAATGTTATCATACTGCTCTGTTCCAGAGAAACAACTGGTCGCCACAATTTTGTACAGCAAATAGGGGTGGAGGAGGGGTTTATGTACTTGGACAAAAGGAGCCATTCTCAAGATTTTTAAAAGCATTACGAAGAAGTTAATAACTTTAATAAATATAAGGCAATGATTAAATGTCATGAAAACACCCGGTAGTATGTTCAACGCAATTTTTGTTCTATTTTTTAATGAATCATGCTAGAAGTGTGCTAAATGTATTCTAGCAACTTAACTGCTAAACTTAAAAAATGAATGCAGACATAGTTATCTGTTAAACTACTGTAATCCAGAGAACAATATATGCAGGTGAATGCAAGCCTTTTCATAGCTACTATTAAGAAAGCTTTGACCACTCTTGGGGTACTTATACACCCTATCACTATTAACTACTTTTGAAACATGCAAGCATTTAGCCAAGAAAATGACCTGGAACTGAGAATTTTGGCTGCACTGGGACATATTAATTCATTCACAGCCGATAGTATACAGTACCTTCAAAATTAATTCTCCGAGAAATTTTGGAGACTGATAGCTGAGGTATTGCTTCTCATGGGTTCAGATTATCAAAGAGAAGATACAACTGGAAAAATTCTTCTGTTACCAAAGTGAAGTAGTAAATGCAGGTATGGGCAAAAAGCAATTTATCAGGATCTGAAAGGAGATGCTGTAAATTATGAGATGCACTGGGAATACAGTGAGGAGACTTGCTAATTTGCGTGCAAGTCAATGTTAGCAGCACAGTCCAATGCGTGTTTTTTTCAGATGTAAATCCTGTTTTATCCAGTGAAACAAATTTCCAGATATAATAAGCTGATTTAAAATAAAACCTGACTGTGATGCAAACAGTTTCAGTTGCATCCAGATTGGGGCAAGACTCACACAAGGGTCTTTCCTGCCACCTGTCCACATTCTAGTCTCCTCAGCAGCATCTCCTTGGGTTGGGGTCATTTTGGGAATAGCGTGGGATGTGATGGAGAGATGAAACACTGGATAATGGACATATGTGAAAAGGTGGCTGTACCTAGTTTCTGGGGATTCTATTCCCGCACTCTTCCTGAGTGTTCGCCAAGAAGTCTGAGGAGTTCCTGTTCAGGGAACTGCAGCATGGAGAAGAGGGTGAGGAAGATTACTTGCATGTAATCAAGTGTGGTATCCCCACAAGCCTTTATGCAACTCAGTCGGTTTTTTCCTTGTGATAGCAGCCAATTAGTATGAGTTTTTTTAAAAATGAAAGTATTCAAAACTGAACACTTTAATTCATTTAAACTGGCCTTTTTTCTTGGTGATTCATATTACCATGATTGAAATAAAAATCATGTTTAAAGTAATATATAGGTATGTTAGTTTTGTGTGGTTGTATTGCTTAGAGACAGGATATTTGTCTGTTGCTCCAAGCTCCTTGGAGGCAGAATGGGTCTAAATATAACTATTGCCCTTCTTGGAGCTGCATCCTATGATTTGCTGTAGCTTATGAAGTTTTTGGAGTACTGAGAATGTAAAAGAAAGCTTTTTAAATACAGTATGATTTAAGCAATAGATGTTAAAATGCAAGTGAAACTTAATGCACTCATTTAGTTACTCTATTCTTTTTAGAAGCTATCAAACTTTGAAGAGGACATGGTATAATTTTCACAGTAGATGTTTATATAAAAGTTTAATTTTAAAGTATTTATTGTAATCTTCCTTTTTTCTTAGATTTTTTTGTTACGAGTTGTTTAATATTAATGCTCTTTTTCTTTAGGAAACCATTTTTTAAAGATACCTGTCTCCATATCTGATTTTTGTAGCACCAGTGCTGTGTTCTGCATTCTTATTTCTTTATTCATGTTGCTTTCAGAGCTTCTTTATTTTACAAAAAGTTTCTAACATTACACTTAATTGGTTTGTCACTCATGGAAAACCAGTACCTCAGACAATTAGGTGTGCACGACACCAGATTACAAAGAAATTGAGATTTCTTCCTATGAAAAATCCATTATTCATCACTGTATTGTTTTTAAATACTATGCTAAAAATTCTCAGCACAATAGGAAAATTGCTCTTGGAGAAGAATAAATTGCTTGCCAGTTCAAAGGCTGCATTTTGAAGTCAAGTTACTAAACATCATGCTTATTTGTTATCTTTGTAGTTGGTGTACTTGTACTTAGATTTACAATTTTACCGAAAAAATAGGATATAACATTATATCAGGAGTATGAATTATTTTCGTATTGTAAATACTTCTATAATTTCAAGAAATGTCTGAACTTGAACAATGAATAGGTACATATAATTTTTGTCAAAGATGAGTGCTCTCTCTTGAGTTTGTTCATGGCATGCTTTCGTACAGATGCAAATGCAGAAAAACAGAACTTGCATCAAAATAATGGATAGAAACTTGTATAAATGTACTGTTGCTTTATTTTGCCTCTGTAGTTAAAACTACTTTGTAGTCACATAATTCCATAAAAATACCATGTGTTTAAACTAATAATTATGGTGGTTTAAAAAAAGATGAATTCATCTATACCAGAGGTGTCAAACTCTCCATCGAGTGGGCTGAATGGCATAAATGGCTCCTAGTGAAGGATGGAAGTGACGACATTGAGAGGGAAGTAATATTAAGTAAATGATGGCCAGAAATAAGCACTTCATTCTCTCATAGAGACTCCTAAGCTGCAAATGACAGAAGAGAAAATGCGCAAATCTGATCATATTTTCAAGATACGGGAGAGCACAATAGTCATGCTGGGGAGCCCGATTATCATGCAGGGTGCTGTTTTCAGCAGTGCTGCTTCTGCCATGGCATTTCTTAGCCCAGCAGTTTCTCAGCCCAGGTCTGTGAAGTGATGTCTTGGCAGAAGCAGCATTGCTGAGAGGGGGGCCTGTGTGATAATTGAGATCTTACAGAACCATGGCAGCGTCTCCTCATCTCTCTTAGTCTGCCCCTTCCCCCATAGCATTTTTAATCGTATGAGGCCTCTTTCCATCTCTCTCTCCCAGAGCCTTGGCAGAAGTGGTACTGTTCACAGAGAGGAGCTGGAAGAGCCCAGTTATCACATGGGGGTCTTCTTCACATGGTATCCAAGGTGGCCTTCGGTAATAAAATTTCAAAAACAATCATAAAATATAAAATAAACAATAGCAGTGGAAAAACTAGCTAGATATAGGAGGAATAAGAATAAAGCCAACAAAAAATAATTACAATAAATTGCATGTTGAAATAGGGTTTTAGCTTGTGCTGAAATGCTGACAGGAAGGGTTTCTTGTGGGAGGGAGTCCACATAGCGGAGACCACCATGGAGAATGCTGCTCATGAATCACCAGCAACCAAGCCTTGGGGGTCCCGTGGAATGTTTGAGCTTCCTTGGTCCTCCTCCCTACTACAGCTTCCTGATTCTCCTGAAAAACTACTTTTAAGGTCAGGAGGACCCTAGGGAATGACTTGGGTTGCCATACAGATGAACTGTAGTAGTAGGGAATCCCCAGAAAATGGGAGTAAGCACCTTCTGTGAGCTGAGCTCTTCTTAGCAGAAAATGACTGTGTTCTATTTTGAGGAGTTCCCCCTCCCCACCATGTCCCTCAGTGTTCCCAAGTGCCCTCCAACTCACAGGTGCAGCTTTTTGGAAGATTCAGAGAGTTGCTGTAGGGAGGAAGAGAGAGTCATTTATGCAAGAGGTATTAAGCATATTCTAATTAGGATACAACCCAATACTTCCTGACTCTGAAAAAATTTCTTACTTGCATTCCAGGTTAGTCCTTGGTTTTGGCAGAATGGTACTATTATATAATGTATAGCGTTATTAGAAATTTGCTTGCCATTACTTTTACCTTAGCTGTGCCATCACCATAAAACGAAAGCTCCATAAAAATTATTGGACAGGCATATTCTAGAAAAGTTTGTATGTTCTATAAATCTTTGTTTCCTGATTATTTGCAACCTTGTTAAAACTAAAATAACTTCATTGAAATTTGTGTCATTCTTCTTGGCATGTCAGCAAAATTTCTTCATACTTGAAAATGTTCCATGTATGCATGAGAATTCTCTCTCATGTACGTTCAAATGTTATTTAGAATGCTCTGAATTAACAGGATACATACATGGCAACTAATAAGAATGCTGGTCATTTGTATTCAGCCTCAATATTTTTATTTTCCAATTGACAGGTACCAGTCAGAAGATGAGTCCTCTCATTTGGATGAAATGCCTCTAATGATGTCAGAAGAAGGCTTCGAAAATGATGAAAGTGATTACCATACTTTACCAAGAGCAAGGCTTTCTCAGAGAAAAAGAGGCTTAGAATGGTTTGTCTGTGGTGGCTGGAAGTTCCTTTGCACCAGGTTTGTTTGTAGTTCTATTTAAACTATGAGGTAACCTGATTTCTGTGTTTCAGTTTAGGTATATGCAGAGTGTTTCATCTGCACAGAAAGTAATTTGGCCCAAAATTATTTTAGATTTTATAAAGATTTGACAATGAACAACTAACAAGTGTGGATCCTTATGTAATTCACTGAGTGATCGGCAGGGAGGGTGCATTAACTGTAGGAGACCTAAAAGAGTAGTGTGAATTCTTTGTCCCTTTCTGTCCTAGAAATATTTAATTAGGGCAGGAAAAAAACAAACATTTTTTGCTTCTGCAGTTCCCAAATCTCTCCTAGTGATTGCTTTGAATTCTCTCTTCATTGTAAAAACAATAACTGTGGGGAGGGATTTGGGCTAAGATTTGAATCTTGTCATGATGTCTCTGAAGCCAGTTTTTCCATATCACATTAGAGGGAAAGGAAGGGTCAGACTCATGTTATCCCACTGATAACATGAGAGAAGCTGTTGAGAGAAACAGAGCAGCTGTTGAGAGAAATGGATTTGCGTCCTAGTGGCATACAAAGGCATACAGTTTGTGAGTCCAATTTTTCCCTCCCCTCAGTTGTTTTAGAGAAGAAGGGAGAACATAACCTCCTCTTGCCCATAAGGCATCCTTGAGGGTGGGAGGGATTTGAGATGAGTTCTTCTGAACTGTATTCTTATTCACTATCATAGTTTCTTTGAAGAGAATGAGGACCATCTTTAGGGGTGTGTGAGGAGTGCGGGCCACATCGGATGATGCACTCAGGAGGTGACACCATTACTGGCCAAAATTGTGAAAATCTTGGTATATTTGTATAATACCATCATGGTATATATCCTTATAAGCATAATTAAATGCAGAATGCAATGAAACAGAATGCGTTGAAGTATTTTTATTCTATCAGTTATGGCCAAATAACCAGAAAAAGGAAAACACCACTATCTTATGTAACAAAAAGTGAATTTCCTTAATTCATAATTGACCAGTAAGACTGATTGTTCCATGAGCCAGTGAGGTATTGCTGTAATACAGCAAGGAACTAAAAAGTTGTTAGTATGAGTCAACTCTCACTTCCATGTATCAGAGCAAATACTAGTACACTTAGTTGTATGAGTGCCATCAAAATTGTCATTGGTTTTTTGTTGTTTACTGATTTGATTGGTGACCTGTACTGTTGTTTATTAAAATAAATAAAGTTAATGGGGGTTACACCAACCCTAGTGATGCCACTGCATTTAGGCTGTGCATATGATATTGTAATTTATTCTGTGTGGCCTGGTATGGGAGGAGGTTCATCATGGGGGTGATGCAATGAACTCTCTCACTGGGTGACACAAACCCTAGTGGCAGGCTCAGCCTTTCAGCCAACCCAGTCCTAGTTTCTCCTCAAGGCTATCAGAGTTGCTCCTTATCAGCAGAGGGAAGTACAAATGCATCACCCAGGTTTTATGGGGAATCAATAGGATTGTTTTGTCCCCCAATATTTTTCCTTCAAGAAAATCTGTACCCTGCTTTTTTATAATACAGATGAACATTGTAGTGTGTACAGTTCCTGGGCCAAACCACATTATAACAGTAATGTGTTTTGGTTTGGTTTTTTTTCTTTAAATACTGCACAAGGAGGAACATATGAAAAGGGTCAAAACCAAAGTGAGCTTTAGCACTGTACAAAGAGGGCTTTACTACTATGCCTTTGCTATGGTTTTAATCCTGTTGCCCCGCTCTGTGATACTTTAATTTGAAAAAGTTTTACTTTCTAATTAAAATAGGGTTTGGGGGTTTTGACCCTTTTTGTGTGCTATGCCCATGCACTGTTGAAAAAAGAGAGACTCCAGGACCAAAACATGTTGCTATTGTAATGTGTGGTTTTGTCCTTAATTGTTCTCGTTTGTTGCCCAAGCACAAGGCAAATTCTTGTGTGTATATTGAAATTGAATTTCACCTCTGCTCTGAAGGATGAAAGTAGCTAGGCAGTGCACGCTTTACACAGAAGTGGATACATATTCAACATTTGCGTGTAACTGTTTCTACCTCTTGTAAGGTGGCAGCATGTCTTTCTCCCTTGTGCATTATAGAGATGCATGTCAAGAAAGCAGAGCCAGCATTCTTCCATTATTAGCAATGTTCCCTTAATGCTGCTTGGCTGTGCAACTCAAAGCCTGTGGAAGCCGAACTTCACACACCTTGAAGCTTTGCATTCCTGGAAATGTGTTCTGCATCATCATGTTGTGCATTATAGATGATAGAATACTTGTGCATTATATTTTGTGCATTTGGAAGCATCACAGGGCTTCAGCACAACAGCCAGAGGTGTCTCCATTGGTGCGCAGACCCCTTAGAGCAGTGGTTCTCAAATTTTTTAACACAGAGACACACTTTTCACATCTACATGATGGTAACTATAGTTAGCTTCAAACTAGCATTTGTAACCATAATTGGATGCTGGTGTTTAAATTATTGTTAGCATTAACATTGGTGTGGAGACAGCAGTGTAACTTGACTAGCTTCGAAAACAAAAAAGTTGAGTAAGTGGCACACTTCTCCTTTCTTTGCATGATTTATAACTGAGTGGGAAGATAACATAAATTTAATAGTCTTTTAAGATACCATGGAATTTTCTGTTGAGGTTACAAGAGCTCATTGCATTTTCTTAAATGTGCAGACTCTGCTTTCAGGACTTGATTTACGTCCATTGATTATGTTCAAATGCAATGCCTTAACTATGTTGAGGTTTCATGTTTGCGGCAGTTACTGGACTGTATTTTTGAAAGTGTCATATGCATGTCAGTTCTGGGAGGGCAGCTATTGTAAGTTAAAGTGCACAGGGCTTTGTGGGGTTGTTACCTTTCAAGTTTGGAAGAACAGTATGATGAAAGATCAGCTCTTACAAAATGTGGGATTTTCTGTGTGTGTGTGTGCGCGCGCGCACAGGGCTGAGGATTCACAAAACCTGAGACTCTGGCCTGGCAGTTTTTAAATCTGACTCCTTCATAAGTGTTCAATATGTATTAATAAAGGTAAACCTACTAAAATGATAAATGGTGCCATAAGACATTTCATCATCACAACGTGAATCATTAGATTACTTTTTAGACTTATAGCCTACATTTGAGTATGTTTCATTTTTTAAAACTAATTTTGTACTGATTGCATAATGCTTTATCATGCCTGATAAACATGCTCATAAACACCTGCTCATCTTAATTATAATTTCTTCAGTAGCACCTCACTACCTGCCTGGTCAGACTGGCCATTGCCTATTTTAAGATTTAAGCCTGGGCCATTGACCAGACAGGCCATTTTAAGGTTAAGGTGGTAATAGACTACTTGGGTCATTAACTATTCTGCACAGTGGGGGGGAAATTAGAAGGAACATTGTGTGACACACTGGCCTACTTGCAGAAATAAGTTGATTTCTAGATGAGTGTTTGTCGGTTGGGACCCCACTAGGTGGGCTGTGAGCCAATTTCAGGTGGGTCCCCATTTATTTTAATATTTTGACTAGATGCTACCACGGTATGTGACTGCATTTGGGAAAGTGTTACAGATCTGTATTTTTAACAGGCTACAGGTAGAGCCTATTTATCTGCGTTAGTTCCGTTCCGTGATTCGGCGCAATTAACAAAAAACACGTTGTGCTAAGTCCATAGAGTTAGAGTCCTTAGAGCAAATAGGCTGCAGCCTGACACTTCCGGTTGGAAGGAAACTAAGGCAGCTGTTCTCAATTCCCTCC
Organism: Tiliqua scincoides; assembly: GCF_035046505.1. Classification (NCBI taxonomy): domain Eukaryota; kingdom Metazoa; phylum Chordata; class Lepidosauria; order Squamata; family Scincidae; genus Tiliqua; species Tiliqua scincoides. The sequence continues at coordinate 70,656,056 of NC_089824.1, forward strand.
CCTCCCCACTCAGCCCTCCTGTTGCCTGCTGTCCTGCTTCTTTCACAGTTGGAATGGTGAGCTTGCTTGGGTAGCCTCAGTGTCCCAGGCGGCCTCCAAACAGTGCTGCAGATTCTTCTCCTCCTCCTCTTAGTTGCTGCCGCTCCTGCAACCCTCCCAACCTCCATCATGGAAACTCCTCTGCCTCAGAGCATTCTGGAACTTGTAGTCCGGCTCTCTGCTCACCGTCACCGGTCTCTCCATTGCTTCCTAAGAACCTGCATCATTGGGGAGGGGAATTCGGCAAATACTCCCTGGGTTTTTTAAAGCAGTCCGCTCTCCTCCCCTTCCTGAGCCCTCCCCGCTGCCAGCTGCCTGACTTCTTTCACAGGTGGGATGCTGATTTAAAAGAGTCCAGCCCTGTGCGTTTCTACTTGGAAGTAAGCCCCATTTCAGTCAATTGGGCTTACTCCCAGGAAAGTGTGGAGAGGATTGGGCTGTAAATAGCATGCTTTGCTTGGTGGGAAGGCTTTGTGATAGCCTGCACCACCTGGGGGGGGAGAATTCCGCAAACACTCCCTGGGTTCTTTAAAGCAATCCCCTCTTCTCTTTTAAAGCAATCCCCTCTGTTGCTATGGCACCTGCCCCTGTGTGTGTGTGTGTGTGTGTGTGTGTGTGTGTGTGTGTGTGTGTGTGTGTGTGAGAGAGAGAGAGAGAGCTGCACCTGTTCTGGCTTCCGTTCTTGTCCCTCCTTCCTCTCTTCAGCCTGGCTGGCTGGCTCAGGGCTCAGGGGCTCCAGGAACGTTACTGTTCCTTGGCAAGGGGAACCTCTTCCAGGGCTCCAGGGCTATTCCCTGCCTGGGCGAGGTGGAGCCTTTTTGCAGTGTTTTGGGCTGCCTGGAAATGGAGCGAGACGCCAGCTCAGGGCAAAGGAGGCAAAGGTGTGTGTGACATTCAGTACCCCACCCTATTCGCTTTGAGACAAATCCTCAGATAAAATATCTGTCAATAAATAGGCTGCACCTGTACTATGTTTATGCTTTTAACAATGATAAGAGCTGGATAAGTGTGGGTAGGATTGCAGCCTAGGATTGTCAAAAATTTTCCTGCTTGATGACATCACTTCAGGTCATGACAACTTCCGGTGGGTACTGACAGATTCTCATTCTAAACAGTGGGTACTGGTGTTAAAACTTTGAAAACCACTGTACAGTTTATAGCATTGGCTCCTGTGCCTTTAAGAATACGAAGCATTATTCCCACATCAAGTAGTTCAATGCATAATTGAATCTCCCTAAACTTGAGGCTGCAAGTAGCTCACATGGTAGCAAAAGTGTTAAAATAGTATTTTTTAAACATTTTATATTGTTGGTACATTTTTACCAAGTCTGACTCTATCCGGAATTGCTTCTGATTCCAACTCCTTAGCCCTGTGTGTGTGTAGTTGCTTTTGTAATGAAAATAAGTTCAGTATTGTTAAATAACTGGATGTAGCCACAAGGCAGTGGAGGTTTGGGATCAGAGTTTTCCTTCTCTCAGATGAGCTGCCTTCCCAGGCTGACGAGTCCCATCTACCCGGTGGAAAAGGCTTCAGGAGTCAACCTCGAGGCAAAATCCGGAGCCGGAGTCCCTGAGGCAGTTCATGGGTGAACACAGTCATGTTCTGGCAACTCCTGCGACGTCGCTGGAACCAACCGTATTGGCCTCTGCCTTTCCATTGGACCATTTCAGCGACGTGGAGAGGGGGGATTTGCTGCATGGGTAACAGCCTATCCTCCATACCTACTTTACCCAGGCTTTGCGCACTGGAGAGGACACTCTGTTCCAGAACCACCATTCAGAGCGTGATACCATAGTCTTCCGAGACTGAAGGATGCCATCAACAGTGTTAAATAGTGGGTTGGATCCATAATCTTATGCTTTGTGAAAGGAAGTTCTTTTTGCTTGTGAAAGGAAAGTGACATTCATGAAATGACTCCAGTGAATAGAGGGAGCTTCCGTTCATGGAAATGAAGGTTAAGATTGAACCCACTGAATCTTTATTAAAATATTAAATTTTTTTTATATGTGTAGATTTCTAGTTGCAAAACAAACTGATAATTCAGATTTGGAGAGAAAAGGGTTAATTCATTTGAACCTTTGACTAAATACTGATAGTTATCACTATTTAGTTACCATCAATTACTTATGTACTAAGTTGCTTATATTAAATAATTAGCTGCTACTGCCTGTCCTTTTAAAAAATGGTTTGCTCCAAAGTCATTTTTCCCTAGCATCTGTTAGACCTACACATTTGTCATTGGTTTTGGAATTATAATGGGCAAAAATCTCATTCTGTAAGCCTCATTCCTAACTTTTTACAAATGAATATAACTTGGAAAGAGAGATGGCAATACCCTTTCATTGACGTTCCCGAGAGTTTTAGCACTAATTCACTAACGGTGGGTAATATCTGGAGTTGATTGATGTTGGTGAAAGGGGAAACGTAAATTCATTAACTGATGATAAGTTAACATTTCAACTTTAAAGGTTAAAAAGTACATGTAACTGATGACTCTAGAGTGAATACAAGCTGGAATTATCTCCTAGTACTCTGCTGTCATTTATAAACCTCTTGTGTTCAACTCACATGCTTGACTTTAGCAGAGTCTCTTGAGTAAATTAGTCTCATGTTGTCAGGGACACTCTCATTTTAAGCTTATATTAAATGCACTTTTTCACAAAATATCTGCAGTAGTTAATGATGTTTAGTGATGTGCTAAAGATTACTGCTCTGAGACTGTAACCATGTTCATGTGCTTTTAGTTTCTTTATTCAGAATTGCATCCTATTTAGTTTTGGTCCCCTTGTTTTTCAAGTTATTTTATATTATTTGTGGTTGTGGTTTTTTTATTTAAAGGGCATTGTATATAAAAGTATGGTGAGGCTATTGATGCATTTAGTTGTCTTATTTCCACTGGGATGGCAGTAGTAAAGTGGTATTATGAGAACTATTCAGTTCAGTTAATGTGCAGGATGATAAAGTCAGCAATTACAAAATCATTCTATTCTAAGCACAAGCCATTCTAAGAACAAGCATAGCAAAATCCACTTGTTGCACTCAAAGATTTCTAAATATTCTCTAGGTCAGTGGTTCTCACACATTTAGCACTGGGACCCACTTTTTAGAATGAGAATCTGTCAGGACCCACTAGAAGTGATGTCATGACATCATCAAGCAGGAATTTTTTAACAACCCTACCCACACTTAACCAGGAGTAAGTCCCATTGACTATCATTGTTAAAAGAATATACATAGTAGCTTGTTAAAGTACAGGTCTGTAACATTTCCCCAATGCAGTCACATACTGTGGTAGCATCAATAAAATATTGAAATGAATGGGGACCCACCTGAAATTGGCTTGCAACCCACCTAGTGGGTCCCAACCCATGGTTTAAGAAACACTGCTCCTGTCTTTCCCAGGACTGCATGGAAATAGCTCCTCATGACTGAAAGTTGAGCCATTAGTTAAGAGGCAGTCTCTTCCAGAGAGAAGACTTAATGAAAAGAAATAGTTAAAACAATTTAGAACTTGTATGCATGTGTAACCCTGACACACCAATGTTTGTGTACATTTGCAAAGGAAGGCTTTTTGCATAGTGCTAGGGAGAAACAAAGCAGAATAGATTGATTCTTTGACATATTTAATTATTACTGCAATCATATCTCCCGTAATTCAGTATCCTTTAGTGCTGATTTGTTAGTGTCACTTGTCCTAATGTAATTGACAGCAATTCTGGCTAATGGGAGGAGTGCAGCAGCTCCCATTTCTTGTCTATTAGATTTATTCTGTAGTTTTGTACAGTGCTTGATTTTGGACAACATATCCCCATGCAAGTGGTTCTCAAACTGGTGGGTCATGATGCTGTAGCTCCATGGAAGATGATGTACTATTCATCCGTCAGGTCCCAGGTCATTTCCTGGCGTTTTAGATAGAGTTGGGAAGAACCCCTTTCTGAAATTCTGGATTGTTGCTGACTGTCAGCACATATAATTGATGTTCATATCTGGCATTGGCCAATGCAGTCATAGACTTGACAATCCACTCTTGCCAGAGAGAACTTTTATGCCCTAGGGCACCATGATGAACTCACAGTAGCACCGGCTCCCCCTGGCACCACTCATCTTGGCTGGGCTGAGATCATGAGCGATCTTAGGGGGGTGCTGGTGACTCTCTGTCCTCTGGCAGGGCTAAGAGCTCCATGACCAGAGTAAGTTTGGGAACTGCTGCCCCAGCTCCAGGTACACCATCTCCAAATGGAAGCATCTGCTATGGAGATGTCCCATGATTTTGGAGCATCTAAGGCAGTGGATCTCACACATTTGGCACCACTTCTTAGAATGAGAATCTGTCAGGACCCACCAGAAGTGATGTCATGACCGGAAGTGACATCATCAAGCAGGAAAAAATTTTAACAATCTTAGGCTGCGATCCTACCCACACTTACCCAGGAGTAAGTTCCATTTACTATCTTTGTTAAAAGAATATACATAGTAGCTTGTTAAAAGTACAGGTCTGTAACATTTCCCCCAGTATTTCACATATCATGATAGTATCAAGTCAAATATATTAAAAATATATTGAAATATTGAAATGAATGGAGATCCACCTGAAATTGGCTCGCGACCCACCTAGTGGGTCCCGACCCACACTTTGAGAAACACTGATCTAAGGAATACTCCTATTAGTCAGTGGATAGGGCTAGTGGAAGAGAAAATGCTTCTTGAATCTTGTCTTGTACAGTGTTTCCTTCTTCCCTCCAGCTATAACACAGTCCTTGGAGAAAGCTCATTAGCCAGTGGGAAGGAGTTGCTGCTGAAGGCCTTAGTGGCAGCAGTACTGGCAGCAGCCCCAGCTCTTCCCATCCTTCATGATTTTGGAGAGGAAGTCACCATTACACAGACCATGACAATTTCTTGTAAAATTCTCTGAAGGTGGCAGGGGAGGAAGAAATACTGCTGCTGGACCTTGTACCCATGGGGAGGGGGAGAGGCTGGTGCCTGTGGGGCCCTTCACCTTGGCTGGGGTAGAGGCGCAGGGATGCAGGACAATCTGGCATTGGCCTTGTAAATAGTACTGAATGGACCAATGTTATAATTCAGAATATGGCAGCCTCATTATAGTGCTCCAGATGAAGGCCACTTGCTGAAATGCGTTGGTTCTGTAGACATATATTTGCCTGTTAAATTCTAGTATTTCTTGCACCATTTTGTCGTTTGCATTCTTTTCTTTTGCTAAGTGTTCAGTCCATAATATACAGTACTACTTTTCACATGAAAACTTTGAGGTGATGGAAAAGATTTAAAGTCACAAGTGCAACTGTACACGGTAAAGCCTTTCAAAGATAATGATATGGTGTGTGTGGGTGTGTTAGAGCACTAATAGGAATATATATGAATTTAGTATTGTAACAGATATTGAATATTTTAATGTAATATATGGTTTGGAATCTCTGAACTTGTTGTTTATCAATAAAATGGTTTCAGCACACAAAAGGAAAATCTTGAAGCTTCTAAAATACTTGTATGCAAATTTCATGTTTCAAGAATGCAATTAATATCTTTGGAAAAGTACATTGCTCATAATGGTTAAAGGCTGTGATACTGGCAACTACTTTTTGGCTGCAATTATTTATCCTTCTTTAAATTAGATATTTTCTTTTAACTAGTGAGATTGTAAGGCACATAAATCAATACGAGTTTTGGGTCTGGATTGATTTCCTTCTCATGAGGTTTCCATTCCAGTATTTTCTTTTTCTTTTTTAAAAAAGAAAACACTTTGTCCTTATGAAACTGGTGCTATTGAATGGCATTTCCATATGAAATGAAGGGGGTATCAAATACTCGAATTAATTTGGACTCTTAAGATGGCCTGCACGCTTTCAGTTAATCTGCAACACATTTGCTGTGAAGAAGCATGGGAAAATGCTGATCTTTAAAGAACGACTACTGTGTTGCTTTAGGCTTGATTACCAAAGCTACCTGTTGAGAACAATAATTACAATATGTTTTCTTAGTAGAAATAGTTTTTGCCACTTAAAATTTAATGATGATCTCTGGAGATAACAGCTTTTATACGCAATTTGGATGAAAATTCTGTTTTAGGTAACTTTCTTATGGTTGAATTGTGAAATGAGTGCAGAAAAAATTGCTGGAGCATGTTTAAAAGAATCCAAACTGAGTGTTTACATTCACCTTGGCGTTTCATATGTAAGATAGTAAGATCCAGTTATTTAACAATTGGTGCTATTTTTAAAATGCATTCAATCACTGTAACTGAATTTTTTACTTTCTCTAGACAAAGCAATAGTAGTGTGTGTGCTTGTATTTTAAAACAAGTCAAAGTTTAACAAAACCTGTTCTGTTTCCCACTTTTGTTCATCATTTGCTGCAGTGGCTTTTTTGGGCTGTTAGTTGTCTTTATACTAGAATGCATATGTATAGTCATAAAAGACAAAGATTAGATAACTAAATAGTAAAACTAAACTCTTATTGTTTATAACAAATAACTTCTATTATAGAAAAGATGCAAGAACCAATTTTGTTATATTTTCCAGGGGCTACATAAATTGAAATGGAATGATTTGTATGAAATCTCTGTATGTGAAACCAGTTACAAAAAGAGATCTCAGTGTAATAATGCCAGTGTGTAAACAAAAGTTTTTGTTCTGCCTAAAATGTTTAGCCTCTTGGCTATATATATATATTATTGGCTATATTATATTGGGTAAAATTTTTCCTCTGTCCCCGTGGACCTCAAACAGGATTCATGCCTCATTTTATGTGCTGTTTATAGTTATATTTTGACCAAGTTTTATGCTAATTAAACAAACCTTGAAATTCCAATTCAGGCTTAATTTTCCTCCCCTTAGTTGTTAAAGATTTTTCTTCATTTTACATAGCTGGTCTTTAAGTAATTGATATTATTAGCATCCTACATCAGTAATAGTTGTACAAACATTTTATTCCTAGATGTATTTCTTTATCCTTGGTTCTTTCTTTAAAATGTTTTTCTAAACATGACTGTGTGAATTATGACTTTTTGTATCGAGAAGTATTTGTAAATGAGCAGCAAAGTTTGCTGTGTTAAACCAGCAAACACTCGTAATGGCAAAAGGGACACTGCATCATCTCCATACAAACTGATAGGGATTTCTGATTTAGATGGACATGGACTTACTGATATCCACGTCTTCAAAGTATCGAATCCCATTTGTGTGCAATAAATACTACAACATTGAATTGTCAAAATCTATAATTATTTCCATCAGTGGAGCCCTCATTGCATCTTAGGGCTTAAAGTGTGCTTATCTCTAGGTGCCAATCAGTCCTTTATTAGACATCACAACTATTTAGCAGTATCAGACTTTTTAAATGCATCTGTAATTTAATTGCTAAGCTGCTGAAGCTTTTGGCACCTGCCTTAGAGGAGAGGGATCGTTGTTGTGTGATTCACCCTTCCAATTTTGAGCAATTGTTTGTTCAAATCATTCTGTTTTTAAGTCTAAAATTGGGCGCGACTTCAGTAATTGCAGATATTATAGGAGGTCTGTCTAGAGGAGCAGAGCCTCTGTTAGCCTGAAGGTAACATCTGAAGATCGCTGGTTCGAGGCCACTGGCAGCTCTGTGAATGGCGAGACCTTAAAGCAGCTGACATGCTGAACTGAATTATTCCACCTGCTCTTTGGTGTGAGCGAAGAAGCGTCTTGGCTGCCCTTCAACTGAGAGATGAAGGAGCTGCTTGTCAGCCAGCGTGGGAGGCAACTGGGGGCCAGAAGTGATACTAGACCATGAAAGATCCATCTGAAGTGTTGTGCGGTTCTTGAAAGATAGAACCTTTCTGTTATTGTAAAAAGCCCCTTGGGGGTTCAGAGATAGCCTGCCTATGTGAACCGTCTTGAATAAATTCTCTGAGGGTCCCTAGGAAGTAATCTGATGACCAGAAAGGTGGTATATAAATACCAGTATTATTATATTGTATTGCTAAATATTATATTTAGCACCCAGTAAGGCAAATTTGTCTAAGCAGACAATGCTCAAAGCTATAACAGAACATGACTCCAAGGACAGCATTTCCAAGCATGTGTATTATGTTTTGTGGAATATGTTTTATTTAAAAGTGTATACTCCATTACTGTGCTTGAGATGGTGGTTTTTTAAAAATGTATTTTTAAGAATCCACATTGATGGAATAATGGGGTAAACACTACTCTGCTTTTTTGCTTCTTTGAGGAAGGCTGAGACTTGTGTTGGGCGTGTGGTGTCCAATGGACATCTTGTTTTGAGTACCTATTTGAGGCTTTGTCTTTCCATTTTTTCCTTATACTTGCTGTGCTGTATTAGCATCTGGGCACAATCGGACAAGAAGGAGCAGAACCTCTGCAGTACTGTGCTTCCAGGCCCCAACTTTTCTGATCCACCGCTCTAGTCATTTCCTCAGGTCAAGCAAAGCTGTTGATGAATTCTACTTTACTAGTAGAAAATTCCCCCATGGCCTCAGAAAACCTTCAGGATCCATCAACCCTTGGGGACAGGCCATACATTTGGTCTTCCACCTCTTTAGAGGAAAAGAGCAGCAGGTAGTCTACCCTCTACTGGGAAGTGATCTGTCCATAACATAGGAGTGATGTCAATCCCCTCCACCACCAGATCACCATCCTTCTGCCCAGCAGTGAAAAACAGGTCTAAAGTGTGTCCAACGACGTGTTGAGGCTGCAATTAGCTGAGGCAGGTCCATGGTTGCCATGGCAGCCATGAAATCCTGAGCTGAACCTGGTCTGGGGGCCTCAGCTTGGATACTAAAGTCCCCTAGTACCACTGGTCAGGGACAATTTAATGCCACAGCTGAGATCACCCTGGCCAACTCAGTTAGGGAGTCTATTGGGCAGCAAGGCGGACAGCACACCAGTAGAATCCCTGTCCTGTTTCACCCACTGCAGTGGCAGCAAAACCTGGAAGTCCCATACTAATGGCAGGAATGGGTCAGGTTGCTGCCCTCTTTAAGGGGGTAGCATCCCAATGAGTCATCCGACTTCTGGAATCCGTGAATTTACATGAATTCGTGAACAGCTGAGTCTGTTTCCTTCCTTTTCCAAAGTGTTCCAAAGCAAAGGAAGAAATTGCCTTATGTGAAGTGTTTGCAAATGAAGAGAGCTGAGTCATAAGCATGACCGGAGGAAATTTGGGAAGTGCGGTATGGAACTCGCAGATACGGCGGGCCGGGGAGTGCCTGTACTTATCTATGTATAGTTTGAACAGTTAGTTTACTGAGATTTCTTTAACAGAGCAACAAGAGCCTTGGAGCACAATCCTAAGATTGGGCTGGGCCAGCGCAAGTTCCTTGTGCTGACCTGGGAAGGTTGCAAATGTGCCATAATGCCCATTTGTACCTCCTCAAGTGTCAGCCAGGCTGCCACAAGAACGTGTGCCAGCCTGCGGAGGCTGCTTCCAGCGGTCTGGGGGGATGTGGGGAGGGCAGGGAGGAGGCATTACAAGGTGGACAGCAGGCAGGCCTATTAGCTAACAGTGGTGGAGTTGAGGGTGGGGCCAAGACCAGGCACTTGTGCTGGATCCTGAACCTGTTACTGGGCATCCTGCAGCAGCTCTGAGATGCTTGAACCTGTGTCACCTCTTTAGGTGCCGTAGATCCATTGGGGCTGCAGTGGTTCTCCCTGGGGTAAGGGAAAGTGATTCCCCTTATCCTGGGCTGAGCCACTTTCAACCCCATACTCATGCTGGATATGGGGCAGACCAACACAAGTCAGGATTGCGCTGCCTGTGTGTGTGTGTGTGTGCGTGTGCATGTGTGAGATTGTAATGCAAAGAATATATGCATGTAAAGTATGCATGCGTATGTTAATGTATATGTAATTATCTAGTTTACATGTACCATTGTTGGTACAGTCCTTGACTCATCTTCCTAGGGACCCTCCCCCACCTGTTTGCTATAGGCTGTTCATGTCTAACACAAATTCTTGAAAATTGGAACCCTTTAGAGCAAATGTGAGGTGTAAGAGAAGAATCAGAGAAGGATAGTGAGAAATATCTAAGTCCACATCCAAGATCCTCTGCAGCTGTTTCCCAGACTTGTGTTCCAAACCAGTGAAAATTAAGCTTAACTTGCATTATTGTATTTTGGTCACAGTGGAGACCTAGACTGATGGAGAGCTAGCAAGGCATACTCATGAGGCTAATTTGCATTTCTCTTTTTTCCAAAATTAGGTCCCATTTATTAAAGGAGCGCACCTCTCTAAGTGTATGGTGCTAGGCAAGCCATCATGCATGTCTGCAGTGTGCCTACAAGTATATGCAATTCTGTTGATCAGAAATCCTAAAAAAGCAGGATTCCTAATTGGGTGTAGCACTGTATATTTGTAGGCATGTTGTAGGTGGTATATATGGCCAAGGTGGTGCCTGCCTCTGTATGCATATTGATTGCAGGTGAGGAGAGGAGACCTGATTGTATGCACAGAACTTAGGCAGTTGAGTTTATTTTAGTTTCTGACCTGAATTAGAAGATACTTAACACCAAGTTAGCACTATTTGTTTCTTACTTTAGCACTAAGTATACAATGCACAGAATAGTACCTGACAAATTTAAAACAAACATCTCTTGTTCTTTGCAGTTGCTGTGATTGGCTCATAAACACCTGCCGGAGAAAGAAAGAACTCAAAGCACGCACTGTATGGCTTGGATGTCCTGAAAAATGTGAAGAAAAATATCCAAGAAATGCTATAAAAAATCAAAAATACAATATCTTTACATTTATACCTGGGGTAAGGCTACTAATGATTCCTTAAAGGTGGGCTTAGTTTATGTCCTCTATTAAATTGACCTTTATTAAATATTGTCTTACAGTAATTTAAGATATCATACTTGATTGCTGTGATAATTCAGGCATTCCTTTTAGCAGTTTCCTACTGAGATTTCCTTCCGTAGTTGAAATAGAAGCAGTTATAGCCCAATCCTATCCTGATATAGGATATCCTATCCTATCCTATCCATGCCTGTTCTGGAACAGGCAGGCCTACACAGTATCCAGAGGAGGGTAGCAGGTGGATCCTGTGCAACTCGGAGTTAGAGGATTTATTTTGCCTTACCCTGCATCATGTGGCAGCTACCTCAATGGGGCTACTTGGATCTGTGCCAGCAAATTGGTTGGTGCAGATCCAAGCAGCCTGGTGTAATGGCAAGCTGCTTGGAAGGGAGGTTAGGATCTGGTCTAAGTGCTGGAGGCCAGTCCCACATCATGCCTGGCCCCCCCCCACCCATCAGCCCTCCCACTGCCCACTGTCCTCTGCCAGATAGTCAGCTTGCCTTGAAATGCCCCCTTTCTGGCGTCCCCACCCTTCCCAGCCCCCCGCGCTGGCCTCCTCAGGCTGGCACGTACTTACCAGGTCCAGGGCTGAATATGGCCTCTGGGAGCCAGCATGCATCCTTGCGTTGGCTCAACTAGCTCTTGAGTCATCACAGATGTGCCTTATGGCATGTTTGCAACACTCCTGGGCCAGTGTAAGGGACTTATGCTGACCCATCATCTCCTCTTGATTGTGCTCTAAGTTGGATAACAGTTAGGATAAAGATTGGCCTTCTCTGTGAGAAATGTAGAACAGAGTTATTTAAAAAAAATACAAGTTTAGCTATTCTTCCCTTTTCCAGAACTTATAACTCAGTCAATATTAAGCTTTTAGAAGTTTCATGACTTAAGTGGGACTGTTGAGCCTAAGGTTGCAGTCCTAAATACACTTATTGAAAGTAAGGCCATATATGTTAGGTTTTAGGACACTGGTTAAGAGGCACTTTTTCTAGTGGGTGCTCCTCTTTCATTTAGCAGGGGGAGAGTAACTGGCCCTCCTTACCCCAGCATTGTCTTTTCTAGTGGCTATCTGCTGGTCTTCTTTTGCATTTTTTTTAGACTATGAGCCCTTTTGGGACAGGGAACCATTAGTTATTTGATTTTTTCTGTAAACCGCTTCGTGAAGTTTTTGTTGGAAAGCAGGATTATAAATACTGTTAATAATAATAATATAAGCCCAATTTCAGTTATTTGGCTTTGATGTAGGCATCATGTTACACAACCTGGCGGTGTGAGTAGCAGTACTGCAATAAAAATATGGATTTCTATTTGAAATCATAAAGGGGAATGATGGAGCATCAGATTGGAATGGTAGAAAGAACTACTATCTATTAATACGTAACATTTTGTATTTGTACAAAGGTGTTGACTTGTGTGCATGGGTACCACTCCTGAAGAATTCTTTGCCTGGGGGTTTAAGGGGATTTTCATGAGAGTTAACACTGGAAAAAAGGCAGTGTTAAAAGAGAAAACATAATTTTTATTTTGTACTCACCAGCAAACTATCCTCTCCTCCCTGCTTTTGCATTTCAAATAATCATGTGTAGAAACGTTCCTCACAGCATTGACTTTGAATGGAAAATAAATGGTCAGAAAGTTCATTTTCTAGTATGGTCACATACTAGTACAGATTACAAGAAAGCTCATAAATGTAGTAATTGTTTTTATGTAGGAAGCATTTATATGGTGTTGGCTGATGTGTGTTAAAGACATAACACAACCCTGAATTAAATAAATACACTTTAAAATTATGTTTGGTCTCTTCAGGTCTTGTTTTGGCTTATTATAGTTTTCAACATTCAGAATTCTTTTCAGTGCTGACAATAATTGTTAAACATTTTGTGCATATCACAAAAGGGCACAGTTTGGCATATTTTGTTCCTTGACTAATTTCAGTAAATTCTTTGACTTTGGTATTCATTCTTTGGATAGTCAGCCTGGTTAGTCAAATACTTTTTAGTTCCTAATTTAATAACTCTTGAAGGAGAGGTGTTTTTAATATGCGTGAAGTAAATAGGCCATTATATACTGTGCCTCTTATTGCAGTAACAAATTCTTTTGTTGGTTTCTGTTGACAAGAATGCTGCGCCTTTGAGATTTTAATTTCAGTAACATTGCAGATTTTTTTATAATTGTTATGCATTTGTTTTCTTTCCACCATCCCCCCTGCATTCCCAAACACTATTGAACTAGCTGGCAAATGCCTAAATATCTCTCAATCCCCCCGCCCCATTAAAAAGACAAAGAAGTAGTCCATAATTTGTAGGGAGTTGCTTTTGAGAGTATTGATGTTGATTGTTTTCATACAGACAAATATTTTCATCTTCATTGCATGAAACCAACACTTTCTCTATTTATACTGGAAAGGGCTTTTCTGTAAAGGTCAATAAGTATGTATTTAGTCATTGATTACTATAGTTAAATGCACAATGTGCATTTCAAAGACTTAGGCAGACTCATGATGCTGGTAAAGATCAGTCATGATTTAGGAGCACCTGTTGGCATGACATAGTCCAGATGCATTATTAGTCTTTTTCTGAAACTTTTCCTTAGGAAATGGAAACATTTGAAAGTGTTTTGTAATTGCACAGTTGGAATTCTGTTCTTGCTTTAGTATGAATACAAATTACCAAGCTATTAATTGATGCTAACTGGGATTTTAAATTAATTAGTGGTGAGGGAGGAAATATTGTTATCCTGCTGAGATTAATTTATTTGAGAATTTAAACATTCTTGAAGAAAATAATCATGTTTCTTTGTAAATATAAACACAGTATTACTCCAGCATGGCTCTTACCATTTGTACATATGCTTGTAAGTCAGTAATAACTGCTAACTCAATTTACATTTCCTTGTATTGAAATGGCCATAATTTGATGGTTTGTCTGGAGTTTCCATTTGATTGTACTATATTTGCATTCCACCCACCTGCAGACTTTGTGGTAACATTTTCATAATAAAAACGGCATTGTTTTTTAAAATGATTTGGTTATAGTATTCACATATTTTTTTCTGTTATGAGAGCAGCTATAGATAATGGTTGATACAATCGTGAATTTTATAGTGCTGCAGTTCCAGAGTTTACATTGCTTATGATTTGGATTTTAATCATTGCTTTCCCTCTTGTAACTGAACTTGTTCCTGTTGAAGTAGATCATGGCCAGTACTGTCTACTTTAACTGACAGTGGCTCACTAAGGTCTCAAGCTATCCCTCTTCTTCTAGCTTAAACTATTTAAAGCAGGGGTGCTCACACTTTTTTGGCTCGAGAGCTACTTTGAAACCCAGCAAGGCCCGGAGATCTACCAGTTTTTTTTACAATGTTCGCGCCATCATAACATATAACATTTATGTGTACAATGTATGTTGGTGTACCTTGAGCCCCACTGAGTATAACAGGACTTACTCCTGAGTAGACATGCCTAGGATTAGGCTGTAAGGCTGCAATCCTAGCCACACTTACCTGGGAGTAAGCCCCATTGAGTACAATGGGCCTTACCCCCGGCACTTCCTCCCAGAGGCACCTGAAGGGGGGGTCAGTGTTTTGCCAAATATCCCAACTCCCTTTTAATGCCCACTTTTTGGCTAATTAACACCCGCCTTTTCCAGGAACAACAGCTACACTGTGCAATGGAATGAACACAGAACTCCTTATCTATAGCAAATAACAAGAACTTATTGCTACAAACACAGACACTCCCTGCAAGTCCTCTTGTCCAGAGGCTTTCCCTCCCCAAAACTCCACTTAACTCCGGGGGTAACGTCTGAAGCCTCCAGTCCAAGTCCAATCCGGTCTCCAAAACACAGTCCAGTCTTCTGCAGTAGAGTTCCTCCTCTCTAGCAGTGTGTCTCCTCCAGCAGGGTCCTGGCAGTCCTCTCTTCCTGTAGGTCTGGGTCAGGTAGCCCTCTTGGTCAGTGTCCGGCTTCCAGCTGGGTCAGCATCCTGCTTGGCCAGCCCTTTACTCCTTCTGAAGCTGCCTTTTATCCTGCAGCCCCTTGTTAAGTCCAAACTCAGCTCAGCTGTGAACTACCTTGTTAAGTCCAAGTTAGGCTCAGCTGAGCCATCTCTTCAGTCCATGAGTCCATGTCCATTCAAAGTCTCATCAAGGTCAAATGAAGCTCAGATGTCCATCCAGGTCTCCATTGGCCTTGATTGATTACAGCTGTGGAGCCAGCCCTGCCCTTCCCAGAGCTGTCAAACAGCTGTCAAAACAGGGAATCGCTGTCAACACCACATCATCCACCTAATGATCTTCTGATCTTCCATTACAGTCCGCACTCTGCGATCTACCGGTAGATCGTGATCCACCTATTGAGCACCCCTGATTTAAAGCAAAGTCACCAAGGATTTACCATGGAACCTGTCATCTGTAATGCAGGTGTCTATCTGTGAGGTATAATCCCTCCCTTCAAAAAAGATGCACTTTTGTTTCTTACATATTCATTCTTTTCATTGTTAAAATTTGGACAACATTAGACTCTTTTAAAAATTGTGTTATTGAAGGTCTGTATAGCATAGTGACGAACTGCAATTGTAGGCATGTCTACATAGAAGTAAAAGTAAACCCACTGAGTTTAATGGAACTTATGCCCAGGTAAGCACAGTGGACCCTCCTTACGTGCTGATTTGACTTGGTGCAGGTGCCGACCCACATTGGAGGGCCTCACTTGACCTCCTGGATGTGACCAGAACTACCTTCCAATTGCATTGGGGAGGTCCTTTATGGGCATTCTGTGAACCCCAGTATCAGCAGATATAGGTATCCACGGGGGAGGTGGTCCTGGAACAGATCCACTGTGGATACTAAAGGCCCACTGTATGTTTAAGATTGCAGCCTAAGGGTGTGAACTAGGAAGATCGTTAGTTCAAATGTTGCCTCAATCAAGAACTTGCTAGGATATCTTAGCTAAACTGTTTTCCCAATCTTACCTACATTTGTAGTTTGGAAATAATATTTTCTGACTTACAACATGTAAATTATCAAAATAGAAAAGGTTATTTTAAGGATTGCTAAGATAATGTGTATTTTCTTTTAAATGTTAAGTATTATTATGCTCAGATGAATTCTAAACTAGTGTAAGCTTTATGCTGGTATATTTTACATTATCTTGTAATGTTGAACATTATCATTAAATCTACAAGTTATAGTACTTTTGCTGCTTTTCTTGGTTTAGAGCATGTTCTAAGTCATGTTAAAAGAAGTACTGTTTATCATGGACTCAACTCCATTTATTCAGAGGGAAAGGCAGGTTATAAATCATTTAAATAAATGTTATATTGATTGGTGTACTGCTATACTTTGGTGACTTTATATTTCAGAAACATGCTTCTGTATATTAGAAATGTTTTTGAAAGTACCATTTTCTGATTTTTTTCACTTTTAGGTTTTATATGAACAATTCAAGTTTTTCTTGAACCTTTATTTTCTCGTTGTCTCCTGCTCACAGTTTGTACCGGCGCTGAAAATAGGCTACCTCTACACCTATTGGGCTCCTCTGGTAAAGAAAAATGCTATACAGTTAGTTTTAAACATATATTTTGTTCTAAACATAAAAAATTGTATGTGCTTATGACAGAAGCTCAGTACAGGGACAACATGCCCTAATCTGTTAATCGTGTCTAAGAGATCAGTACTGACCCTCAAGCACATGTTATCCTTCTACTCCTGTTTATCCTTTGGACAAGTGTATGTATGGTTAGGTTTCTGTCTGCATTGAGTTGAACACTATCAGAATAACGCAAACTCTCGAGAACAATGAGTTAGTGATCTGTGGATTTCTAGATTAGATTGAAAGGGGTAGAGAATAGGGAACATTAATCTAAAATAATTTGTAATGGAATGCATATAATAAGAAGATAAAAGGGGCTGTTGGAGATATACTGTATATATGGGTGGAAATCTAGATTATCAAGATACAAAGCTGTAAGTAATTAGAATATTAGACTTATCTTGTGCTACATTATTAGAGGTACCCTTTGTGTTTGTTTTTAAATTTATCGTTAGTGTTGTGTGTTTTTTTCTTTTATCATTATAAAAATAATTAAAACACACAAACTCAAATTAAATGAGTTTGAAACAAAATATGTATTTCAAATTCTAACCATATAGCTAACTTTAAATCAATGTTCAACTCGTTGCTGACGTAGTGTTACCTAAATTGTCAGATAATTACTGCTAAGAGGAAAGTAGGAGAAATGCACACAGCAGGAGGTGGACGGTTTACCTATGCTTGAGTGGCAGTCCTGATATCTACATGGTGACTAGGGCATGTTGCCTTTGCACTGAGTCAAAGAAATATAGTGTTGGTACAAAATTCATTCGAGATTAATTGTGTGCATGCACGCACACACAAAAATGTTTATAGGCTCTCTTGGTCTTTTACTTAAGGGGAAAAATGACATGTTAAATGTGCTATAAAATTATCCTTTTTGTTTTCAAAAACAAAACTAAATAAAACTGCAAATATTGGTAATTTGTGAACTTTGCTCCTCAAATGTCACAGCTGTTGATTTAAGTCTCTGATTATTAACATGAGAGCATGGCAGAGGCTGAAGATTCCCTTGCACTATGCCAGAGGTCCCCAATCAGTGAGGTGTGGCGAATACACAGGAGTGTCATGGGATGCCCGCCAGCGAAACAGCAATGGGATGCTACAAACTGCAGTAGGAAGCTCGGTTCAGTGGGCTAAGCTCCTGCATGTGCTTTTCACACAGTTGAGAGAGCCAGCCTGCCCACCCTGAGCCTCTAAAAACACTGTTTTTAGTGTTGAGTGGCTGTCTCCCAATCTGGAAGTTACTGGCAATGATATAATCGCCAGTTACTTCTGATAGCCACACACTGTGTTTGCAGCATGGGAGGGGCATCGCAGGGCGGGGACCTTCAGGTAGCACTGCACTACGCTATTGGCTGAAGCCCTCTGAAATGTAAAACAATCTTTTTCAGAAAAATTCTCCACAAAACATAGAGCATCAGATGCTCTTAGAGCAACAGATTGGGAAGGCGGCCAGAAAACAGTCTGGTCCTCAGACCTTTTAAAAACTGTCATTTAAACTCAATCTGCATAATACACAGAGTTAGGTGGTAATCGAGGTGGTACAATTCTGGACTGTTCCACTTCAGCTGGAAGTAATATTTTATTATGCTGCTTCATGCAACCCCCTTCCCCCTGCATATAGTAAATGAGCATATTGCAGGAATAATCCAGCACAGATTGCTCCCTGATTTACTGGCTTATTACATACTGGATGAGTTTTGCGTGAAAAAGGGTGATGATGATAACTGCATTTTGCTGCACAACCTGGCCTTTTACAGTCACAAGTAGTCTGGCTTCATTATAGAGATGGCACTGTCCAGCAATAAAGAATTTAAGATGTGAAGAACACAAAGGCCCAATCCTATCCAATTTTCTAATGCTGATGCAGCTCTGCTAATGGGGCTTACACTGCAGTCACAGAGGCCGCTCTCACAACCTCTCAGTTCAATACTCAGGAAATCCTATTAATTTTAATAGAAACTTTTAAGTAAGTGATGGTGGGGTCACAGCTTGGTTCAGATGCAGCACCAAACCATGGTTTTGCATTGTGTCCAAGTCTTGTGCTCTTCTGTTCTCCTCTCTTTTGTGCATAGCAATTCCCTTCCTCCTTTCTGGTAAACCATAGTCTGCTGGTTTTGAGAAAAATGTTCCTATATGGCTTGCACTTGACCTGCCAAACAAAAATTGGAAATCAGAGTTTGATCTTTGTTCACAGGACGGGCATGAATCATAATTTCAAATCCCTGGTTTATTTCAAGGGAGGGTATGCTCTTGAGTGCCAAACTTCTTCACTTAGTGTCAAGCCATGGTTTGATGTTTTTTCTAACCTAGCAGTCTCCAAATTGCACCCCGTGGTATGTCTATCATGTCTGGGTGCGGTACAGCAGTGCCAAAGCCTTACATTTTTGGCAAGAAGTAACCCGTTTTTGTGCCATAAATTTGCAGAGCCTGTTGTTGGGGAGATGATTCTGCTGCCAATCACACCGGAGGCTCTGCACCCCGATTTTCTTGTGGAATAGTCTCCCTGGCACGAGTCTCTGAAAATTCATGGTGTGAAAATGGGTTGCTTTGTGCTGAAACGGTAAGGCTTCAGCACTGCCTGGGCTTGTTCATCAGGTGCACCAGATCCAGTCCACGAGCCAGAGTTTGGAGGCCTAGATCTAACCTATTATGAATTCACCTAAGAGCTGTCATACTGGGAGGATGCTATATTATGTGATTAGGTGCTGTGAAATAGTGTTGTCATGTCCTTTATAAATGTTTGTATAAATTCTTGGCTATATCTCAAATTTTGTTTTGGAATAACTATAACCTTGGGGAAGAAAAATTCTTCATTCCCCCAAACTCCCAGTACTTTTTTATTTACTGTTCAGTTCTTTGTGTATTTTAATAGAAATCTTTTCCATTTTGGGAAATGTTTGTTATATTTTAAACAGGGATTTGTTTTGGCTGTCACAGTTCTGCGGGAGGCAGTTGATGAATTTCGTCGTTACAAGCGAGACAAGGAAATGAACTCTCAGTTATATAGCAAGCTTACAGTACGAGGTTGGCAATCTTTTTTTTCCTTATGAATACTGCATCAATTATATCTTTATCAGTGCTGATTAACAAACTGTTTCTGGCTTACTGAACTAGTAGCCTATTAAGCCATGTATGGCCCACCAGCCTCATACCTGTGGCCTGCCAGGTGTCTAACAATGCCCAGTATTTGCAACCCCAATCAGGTAGCAAAGTGAAACAGTTGATCAAGTCCTTGGAGAGTTGCCATACATTTCTGGCGGGCTGCATTCAGTGTGATGGGTCACAAGTTGTGCAACTTGGTAGATTTACTGAGGAGAAACTAGCAGGCTGCTGGTAGACGTAACTGGGGAGAAATGATATATGAACTATGGTCAGCTGAATAAGACATGTGCGTATGTGAGGGGCTGTAACACAACATCTGCACTGCTTGCAGAGATCCCAGGATCAATCATCTTGCATCTCCAGGTAAGTCAAAGAAAAATTCCTGTCTGAAATCCTGGAGAATATCTGCCAGTCATTGTCATCAACTCTAAGTTAGATCTCCACCATGGTCTGGGTGTGACTCAGTATCAAGTAGCTTCTTCTATAGAGTTTCTCAGAAAGTCTTTCTAAAGATTTATTAAATAGTAAAACATTTGTGTAAAATTTATCTGAAGATTGCAGTCCAAATACTTAAAATATAGTACTACCGAAAGGTGCATTAAAAATATGGAAAGATAGAAGAAAGGTGAAGCTGCAAGCAAAAAATGGCATTCTCTTCCCTCTGTAATTCTATCAGAGGTGTCTGTAAAGAAACTGGACCTGGGAACTTCTGCTATTATTTCTGCACTTGCTCCCAGTGTGGAAGGGATTGTCACTCCCGAATTGGCCTTTTCAGCCACACTAGACGCTGTTCCAGAACCACCATTCAGAGCGCGATATCATAGTCTTTCGAGACTGAAGGTTGCCAACAACGATTGTTTTGAGATATCTATTGAATAAACAGTTGCTTTTTAAGGCCTAGATCATATTTTAATTATCTGCTAAAGTCTGGCAAGATTGAGAAGATGAATAAGTTTGTCTATATTGCTTAGATTTTTGAACTGCATAGTAAGTATGATGACATTGTAGTGCCACCCCGATCAGATTTGACTACATGACATCTCTGAAAGTAGACAAGGCCAGTACATTGTCTTCATTCTACAATATTATATGGAGAGAAGGGTACCCTGCAGCAATTGGTCTGCAGCGCACTGACTTCGTTGTTTTCAGCAATGTTTCTTCCTGAACACTTTGACCAACTTTTTAAGGCCCCCCACCCCTGATATTGAAAGGGGAACACTTATCATTGTTGGTAAAATGTTGCCCTCTCTCTCTCTCTCTCTCTCTCTCTCTCTCTCTCTCTCTCTCTCTCTCTCTCTCTCTCTCTCACACACACACACACACACACACACACACACACACACACACACACACACACACACACACACACACACTCTTTGAGTCAGCCTTGTTCTTGTGTGATTATCACACACGTGTTTTATGGTGTGTTTGCATTTCGGGACCCTGCTTTGAGTTGCAGTTTGTCTCATGTACAGAAGAGGTCCCTGTATACGATCTTCTCTGAAAATTATACATATACAAACCTAGGAAGGCAAGAAATGTGGAATTCCCATGGTGCTTGTAAAATAAAGTGGGAGAATGAAATTTCATTAAATATCTCTAGTTCTGCAGTGTTGAACTCTAGATTTGGTACCAGTTGGTCTGTAACCCAAATGGGACCAACAGGCAGCAGGTAGATATCTGAATGTGATTCATACTTTAGAGCAGTGTTTCTCAAACTGTGGGTCGGGTCACGCTAGGTGGGTCACAAGCCAATTTCAGGTGGGTCCCCATTCATTTCAATGTGTATTTTTTATACATTAGACTTGATGTTACCATGGTATGTGACTGCATTTGGGAGAATGTTACAAATATGTACTTTTAACAGGCTACTATGTATATGCTTTTAAGTCAATGGGGCTTACTCCCAGTGAAGTGTGAATAGGATTCCAGCCTTTGGGAAATTAAAAAACATACAAACAGATCAGCTTGGGAGGAGGGTTCTTCTTTATTTTAAACAATTTTTTAAACATACTTATTGTAAACTTTTAATTTACTTATTTTATTAATTAGTTTTGATTTTATCATATGGGGAGTATTAAATATTTTCCTGCTTATTGATGTCACTTTTGGCCATGACATCTCTTTTAGTGGGTCCTGACAGATTGTCATTCTAAAAAGTGGGTCCCAGTGCTAAAATGTTTGAGAACCACTGCCTTGGAGATATGTAGAATGTAAATACTTCCTTTTTAAGAAAAAACCAAAATCCTCGGGGACAGAGAAGCCCCAAATGTCTAGTGAATGTAAGGGTTAACTAAATAGATGGAATTCTTAGAAAGGTTAAACAGCTTAGCACAGTTTTTTTCTTGCCAAGCGTTGGGCAGGGCCAGGTAGCTGAAGTTGTCACAGTGAGTTGCATGATCTGTTGTGAAATCCAGGAATGGGAAGGCAAGGAGTAGATTGGAGAGAGAGCGAGTGTGAGAGCACAGGAGAGCCAAGAAGGTTGGAGTAACAGTGAGTGAGTGCTGCAACCTCAGAGTGTGATTTAGACATGATTGCTCTATTGTCCATGGAGTCCACTGGGACCTAATCTAAGGAAGATGTGGACAGTAAGATGGGAGGCTTGGTTACCTATTAGCTTAATCAAGATCATATTTGAAGTAAGCGCCATGGAGTCCAGTAGGATTCTGTCTCTGAACAGTGTGGGAATAAGTTAAACCTGAGAAGGATATAAGACAAGAGTCTTCTCTGGCAGACCATTACTTTGTTCCAGAACATGTTTACTCTGACAAGAATCTAACAACAAATGAAAAATTTTACGAATATAGAAAACTCAAAAGAATGCAAACAGACGAGAGATAACAATAGTAACACTGACAACAATGAGGATCAGAAAGATACAAAGGAGAAGGAAAACTGGAAAAAGAGAGACTGAAAACACAGGGGAGAGAAGAATGGATAGACCAAGAAAAAGCAGCAGACACATTGAAGAAAGAGAAAAAATTGGAGGACAAAATGAACTGGAAGAAAAGAACATTGCCAAAGTTCAGTTAATAAAGGCAGAGAAACCACTCATTTTAGGACCTGCTTAGATGCAACAATTTGTTGAAGGTCCTTTGTGTAACTTCATTGTCTGCATTTGACTGCATGACTTAAACCTTAAGCCAGACACTAATCTGTGTTTTATATAGCCATTCCCTTGTAGATGATTTGCTCTTTCTTCTGATGTATTACATCTGATGATGATAGGCCATGACAAATAGCTTGTTGATTTAAGAGATTTATATCCTGCCTTTCCACCTCTGTAGGGGCCATTGGGGCAGGTCACAACAGTTAAAACAATCCAATTTAAAAGAACAGAGCAGTAAAAGCAGTTTTAAAAGGGCAGGCTAGCATTAGTTGTACAAAAACAATAACCTCAAGTTATTCCAGAACAATGATCTGGAATAAATAGATATTTACTAAGCAATTAAAAGACCCCAATGTCTGGGCCATTGGGGTCTCCTGGGGAAAGGAATTTGGCACCACTGGTAATCTGGGCACCACTGATGAAAAGGAATTTGACACCACAGGAATCTGGGCACCACTGATGAAAAGCTGGCTGGCTGGGCACCACATGAAGCAAAAGCTAACTGAAGTGAATGGGCAGATAAATGCGGAGGGAGGAGGTAATTAGAACAAAATTATTTGTTTCTTAAGGCCACTGCCCTACTCATAGATCTCTTGCAACTTTCTACTAGTTTGCATGAAGCTCTTGCATTGTTATAATAACGCAATATGCATTCTGATTCTATACATACTAGCCTGGAAGTAAGTCCAGGTGATCTCACTAGAACCTGCTTCCCAAAAAAGAACACTTTAGACCACAGCTTTCATTCTTCTTCTTTTATGGAAGTTTATAAAAAATGTACTCTGGGCAGCTCCATTAAAGACAGTGTGTTATACTTCTGACTGAGTGAGTATTATCGATTATATTTCCTTTTTCCTGTGTGAGAGAGTTCATCACTCAGTGAAAATAATAGAAGGTTCCAGCTTCAGTCCCTGTCATCACTAGTTAAAGAATCCTTGTGTGTCTACTCCTGAAAAAACCATCACTGGTGGATTCTACCAATCTAAACAATTCTCAGCCAGTCTCTAACCTTCCTTTCTTAGATAACGTGATTGAGCAGGTGGTGACATCTCAACTCCAGGGAATCCTAAATGAGTCAGATTATCTGGACTCCTTTTAGTCCAGCTTCAGGCAGCGCTTTGGGACAGAGACAGCCTTGGTCCCCTGTTGAATGATCTCTGCCAAGGACTAGACAATGGGAGTGTGTCCCTGCTGGTCCAGTTGGACTCTTAGCAGCTTTCGATACCATTGACCATAGTATCCTTCTGGATTAGCTGGCCAAGGTTGGGAGCATTGCTTTGTGGTAATTCTGCTTCTTGGCAGACAGATCCCAGATGGTAATGCTGGGGAACACCTGCTAGGCACCCTGACATTTACAGTGTGGGGTTCCACAGAGTTCTATTTTGTCCCCCGTGTTCTTTAACGTCTGCATGAAACTACTGGGGGAGATCATCTAGGGATTTGGAGTGTCGTGTCACCGATATGCTGATGACACCAGCTCTATCTCTCCTTGCCATCTCATTACAGGGAGGCTGTGAAAATCCTGGAGTGTTGTCTGGAAACAGTTGGGTTCTGAATGAGGGCCAATAAATTGAGATTTAATCCAGAAAAGACAGAGGTCCTCCTGGTCAGGAAATCCTTAATGCAGGTACTGAATCATCTGCCCACTCTGAATGGGGTTGCACTCCCCCTGGAAGAATGGGTGTGCAGTCTAGGAGTGCTTTTGGGCTTGCAGCTCTCCCTGGAGAGCCCGTTGGCAGTGGTAACCAGGAATGTGTTTACCCAGCTTTGGCTGGTGCACCAGCTGTGGCTGTATTGAGTTGATTGGAACTGACCACATGGCCCATGCGTTAGTGGCTTCCAGACTAGCTTATGGTAATACTCTCTATGTGGGGCTGCCCTTAAAGATGGTTTGGAAGCTGCAATTAGTGAAGAATACAGCAGCTCAGGAGGTTACTGGAACTAGACAGTTTGATTCTGTTGAGCCACTGCTTCAGCAACTGCACTGGTTGCCTATTTGTTTCTGCGTCCAATTTAAGGTGTTGGTATTGCCCTTTAAAGCCCTTCATGGTTCGGGTCCAGGTTATTTGCCTTCTCCCATATGTTCTGGTCTGTCCTCTTAGGTCATTTGAGGGGGCTCTTCTACAACTGCTGCCTCTGTCCCAAGTTAGTGGGATGGTGGCATGAGGATGAGCTTTCTGTATAGTAGCACCTCAATTATGGAATTCCCTTCTGGAGGAATTAAGAACTACCTCCTCCCTCGTGGCCTTTTGGCA
Source organism: Tiliqua scincoides (assembly GCF_035046505.1). NCBI lineage: Eukaryota > Metazoa > Chordata > Lepidosauria > Squamata > Scincidae > Tiliqua > Tiliqua scincoides. Next base: position 70,680,952 of record NC_089824.1, read on the forward strand.
AGGGCTCAAAACGTTCTTATTTCAGCTGATGTTTGAGTGATGCTTTGTTGTCTGACTTGATTTCTGTGTCTTTGTAATAATGCTTGGTCTATATGGCAGTCCCCGTCCCCCCCATAGTTTTACTGTTCTTATTATGCCTTTATTTATTGTTTAGCATTTGCTTCAACATAGGAAAGGTGGGATATAAATCTTTTAAACAAATACAATAAATCTTTGGTAACCTGAAACCTTAGAGAGCTGTTCTCTCCAGGGCAGGAGGTCTGGTCTAGAGGATAGAGCCTCCATTTGCCTGAAGATAACATCCGCAGGTCGCCAGTTCGAGGCCACCGGCAACGTGCGACCTTGAAGCAGCTGATAAGCTGAGCCGAGTTATTGCTCTGAGCATGGGAGGATGGAGGCCAGAATGTTGCGACCAGATCAGAAAGAAACATCTGAATGTTGTGGTTTCTTGAAAGACAGAACCTTCTTTCAAATTGTAAAAATCCCTATGGGGATTTAATTAGACTGCCTATGTAAACCGCCTTGAATAAAGTCCGAGGAGAAATCTGAGGACCAAGAAAGGCAGTATAGAAATCCCTGTATTATTATTATTATTCTCAGGCTAACTGGGCTAGATGGACCAATGGATCTAATTCAGTGTAAGGGAGCTTTGTCTGTTGCATTACATTCTAATTGTATGTGTACAAAGGCATTTTAATACACAAAGTCCCATTTAAAACTCCTACTTTAAGAAAAGTGATATTTGTTCTGAATAATGTATTATATTGTGAGGTATTAAAAAGAAGAAACAAAAATGGATTCTAGGGAAAATAAAAGAAAATTCATTTATCTGCAGTTTGCTCAAGCTTAATGGTGTAGAACATAGAGAAATTTTTAACATGTAACTTAAAATTATTATTCAGTGAATTTTTACTGTGCCTTTCTGCCTTTCTGTTATGCCTAATAAAGGTTTTGTTGACTGTTGACTGACTTTCTACCACTCAAGGCAGCTTACAGTATAAAAGGATCACAGCAATACAATAAAAGATTTAAAAAAAATTAAAACATTAAAACCTAAAACAATAAAACAAATCAGACCTCAGTGGATCACCAATTAAAATCAGATTCATTTAAACATTCCAAATTCTTTTTTGGTATGTATACATTTTAATAGTTCAATATATACATCCAGTTCTTTTAAAACAATCATGTACTATTCTTTGAAACTGTTCATATAGTTATAGAAAATGTTCGTTGGAACTTGTTATACACATTACATTTTATATTATTGTTCAAGATGTTAGATAGTCTTTCTCCCCTTCTTATCTCTTAATATGTATTTTTTTTTAATGAAACCATTGAAGTCCCTCAGGAGTTCCATCTGTCAAAACATCCCCTGAGAAAAGTAGCAAATCAAGGAAACAATGACTGCCAAAAGGCTACAGGGGGACTTTGTGGACCCTTTTGCACAATCTGAAATGACTACTTTCATAGTGAAAATCCAACATACTAATTTGAAGCAGCACTAATGATCATGTTTTCTTTCTTAAGAGGTGATTTTAGAACTCTGACTTGAATCCAAAAACCTACAAGCAACAGAAGAAAATATATTAACACTGTTCTGTGAACTCTTGCACAAGTGGAAAACTTTTCTCAGTGCAGCACCAACATGCTTTATAGTACAATCCTATTCATATCCACTGAGAAGTAAGTCCCATTAAGTTCAGTGGAACTTGCTCCCAGGTAAGTATGCTTAGGATTGCAGCCTTAGTATATATTGTATGTGAACCTCAAAGGTTTTGAGAAGAGCTTGCACGCAATTGTGTAAGAGCCTACACCAGAAAAGAACTCCCCTAAATTTGGAGTTGGCGTTCTCATACATCATTCTTCTGCTAGGTTGAAAATGGCCCTTCTGTGAATGAAAGAAGCTTTCCACTAGTGCAGGGTCACCTTTGAGTTCAACAGTTCTCTACTTTTTATTATTCTGGAAAAGAGTTCTTCTCCATTCCATTTGTGGATACTTATTGAGTGATTTCCTATGGCCAATGTTCTTTTTCCGTCAACTCATTAGGGCAGTTAGCACTTAAGAATTTAAGCAAGAGCCTTACTGTTTCAACAGATAGCTCTACCCAGTTGTATACTGTACTCTTTCTGGAAACAAAATAGCATAACTGTGGATTTCCTAATTTCTAGTGTATATTCTTTTAAATTGTTATTTATGGAAGCTGTTTGCTCTTGCTTTATCTTTCCCTCTGTAGGCCTCTATACTTTTCCTTTTACAGCTTTTGCATATTTTGCTTACCTTGTTTGTGGAGATCTTCTCAAATATCCATATATGTGGCTTTAAAAAAAATTAATGCAGTCCTCTTGAGCCATTCAGGTGTAATGAATTATGATAGACATTTAATTGTGTTCTAGTTCCATATACAGCTTTAGGCAAAGGCTTGTGCCTTGGTGGACTATAAAGCTCCCATATGCAGCTACTTCTGACAGTTTTGGACTTTTTTATTGGCAATTACACAGATGGTGGAGAGTGTTTTTAGCTAGTGAAATGTGTTTAGATGAAAAAATAGTTTGCAAAAATAATTTATGCAGTGAATAGCATTTGATGTTCTTAAATTGTCTTCTCAAAGTTGTAATGTTTTACATCGAATACTGTTTTGAAATAGTGTCTCATAACTAGTGTTCTGGTACACAAAGGAAGAGCTGCTCATAGATATTTAAGGTTTTAAATTGTACTTTTTATTGCTGAGTTATGTTCTTTCCACCTCCCTGCAGATGTGGACAAGGGAAAAATTATCTGAATTCATATGCTTACATCTGAAACAGCTGTCTTTGTTTGCATGTACAAAACACACACTATGATTTGAAAATAAAATAAAATTGTAAATCTGTCTACTGTTCACTTCAGAAGAGTAGCTTACAAATACAAGATCACCTTCATTTTTATAGTAAAAAAGTCTCACTTGAATGACAGCTCCTATGCAATTGTAGAGAATGAGCATCTTAGGGCAGGAGCGCCCACTTTCATCTGAGAAAGTGAGAAACAGTAAATGAGAAGAGACCTGAGTCATCGCTGATAAACTGCTAATCATCCTGTATAGAGGATTGACCTCTGGGAGTGGCAAAGGGGAACTCATGAAACATTTTGGTTAGTAAAAACATAGGTGACTGGGCTTGAGATGCGTGTATTAATTCGTGATAGCTTGTCTTCTGTGAAGAAAGTTTGTGGATTCAGAAGTTGTTTAGAGAATATTGCTAGTATACATTGAATACAGTGGCATACTGGATGTGACACTTAGGTGGTTAGATAGAAAATTAAGACAACATTGTTGGAAACATCTGAAGTTCACGTTTGGCCATCAGGATCAAAGTTTAAGAATTTTGACATGTATAAGAGATGGTGTTGGAAAGGAAGGATTTATATTTGTTAAATGTTGGGTATCAGTAGACCCCACTTGTAAAATAAAGAAGCCTGCTGTTATTTGAAGTCAGAAAGATTTGAAGAGTATTGATCCTACTTAGGTTGCAGCCCTGCACATGGGGATAAAGCTAACTGAACACAATGAAACTTATTTCTGAGTTAAAAGGCATAAGATTGGACTGTAAATCCTTTTTAGTACTGAAAAAAATCCTTTCAGAGTTGCTACTTATCTGTGTTGCCTGGAATCTAGTATATCTTAGGTAATTCATTATCAAAACAAATATTTTCATAGTGCTGATGACCACAGGAGAACCTCCTTCTAGCAGAAGAAATTTTCCTGATTTCCTTCTGAATAGAAGATTTAATTTGCTACCTTGATTGATTGATACTCCGCCTTTCTCCCCAAAGGGCACCCAAGTTGGCTAACAATCAATGGGTAAAAAGTACAAAAAAGCTAAAATACAATTAAACTATCAAAGATAATAAAAAACAGTATAACAATAAACAATACCTTTTCAGCTCATTGTGCCAGTTATTATTTTCTCAGCAGTATGATTTTTGATTTACTTTTTCTTCAAGTAGCACAGACCATACTCATTTGCGTAAGGATATAATTATTACCTGCTATTAACATCTTTGTAGCAGATTGGTTCATTCATAACAGCAAACCATGGTTTCTTATAATGTGAACAAGCTCTGGCTTTTCTTCCTTCTCTCCTTGTGCACTTCTAACAAAGGCGCAAACCGCAGCTTGCGAACTTTGCATGTAATGGCATTCTGTGGTCCTTTACTCCTTCAATCTCTCACTCTAATGTAGGAACGCAGGACTCGTTGCATTATTTGGCATTGCATATGAACCAACCATGTAATCTGAATTTTGCTTTGTACTATCATAATTACGATAATTAGTGGTATAAACTGTGAAGTTAATATTTTACAATTTAAATATATATCAGTAAAAATAATAGCAAAAGTTTATAGCTGTATTTTAATAGAACAATACTGGGACGATAGCCAATAAATTCAAAATGCTAACTTATTTATTCTAAATTATTTTTCCTCCTTTATTTATCAGTAATAAAAACACGAATACAAAAATACACAAAGGAAAAAAGGGGGAAAGGGAAAAAATACACAGATTAATAAAAATACAAAAAGATTTCAAAAAATATTAATAGAGGTGGGTGAAAATGTGATTTTTTTTACGAATTTCATTGTTTTCTAAAGTTAGAAGTGCAGAAAGTGATTGAATGTGTTTTTATTCAAAATTAGCATGATTATAAATTATATTAGCCTTGAAAATGTACTAGGTATGTAATATAGGTGGCATAGTGTTAGCAGATACAGCCAGAGTCATTAGTTCCCCAATTAAATAATAAAAACCAAACAAAGGGTTTTCTTTCTGCAGTTTTTTTGATGCAAAAATGTAAAGTGCAGAAAGTGGTGTTATGTGGTTTTATTTCATCAGTTTTCCTCCACCTCTGTTAATAACAATCAGCAATCTAGGCTATAAGCCCTATGCACTATAAGTATTCTGTGCATAAATCTCCTTTTTAAAAAAGCTTCCCATTATCTAAAATTATGCCCATACATATTTGTCATCTGCATACCATACGTTCAAATGTTGATGATGTTATTTTAAATTATTTATATCCTGCCTTTCCTTAGTCACATACTTAGCTTTCTTGGACAAGTTGCTTAACCTTCTGCTGCTTGGAGATCAATTATAATGTGATTTATAAAGTTTTAACTTTAACACTGATTTGATTGATAGGATTGTAGTTAGTCACTTTAAGGCCATGTATAAGTAAATATGTTTTTTTACATTTCTACAAAATTGTAAACAGCAGCACTGGGTAGAACAACTTCTATGTTTTTCTGATCACTATGTTGATTTTCTTTAAAGGTAAAGTGCAAGTTAAAAGCTCAGACATTCAAGTTGGAGACCTCATCATAGTGGAAAAGGTGATTCTTTTATAATCTAAACTATATTACAAAAAATGTAAATATTTTCTGTATGGTTTCTTATTTTGGAAATAAACTGCATATGCTGCCTAGACTTTCTATGACAGAAGGTGAATAAACAAAAACATGACAAACATCTGCTGGTACAAGAAGTGTTTGCATTTGGGAGTATTCATTGGACAACTCTGGTTTGCGCAGACATTTCATTCAATGAAGAACTCTCAACTTGATATTCATGTTGAGTTATGGATCCTTCTTTCAATTTGTGAGGAGGGGAATGAGATGAACAGATGGAAGCAAAGACTAATACTGAGTTACGTTCTTGGACTGCCAGAGGCTTCTAATAGATACTTCCAGTTTGACGAAAAACTGGAAGTGGTTGTCAGAAGGTTTTGCCAAGCTTTCTGAAGGTTGCACATGGCCTCCCCACACATGAGAGAGCCTGTTGGAGACTTCTGACAGGCCCTGCAGATTCAATTATCCACTGCAGATCCTGCTGACAGGCCCTGCAGATTCAATAATCCACTGCAGATCCGGGAACAGATCCCTTGCGGATACTGAGGGCCCATTCTAGTATCCCAGTTCATTATGTATTTCTCATGAACAAGATCATTTCTGTTGCAGTAGAGCATCATTGCATTGGTGCATATTAGGGCATGAAATACCATATATATTTGAGTATAAGGAAAAAAATTGGTGTTGATCCTAGAAACTTGACAGTTTCATCCTAACTATATTCTCAGCTGGCGCAGTGGCCACTGCACCCGCCCAAAGTGCTGCGAATATGCTGTAAATCACATTTGTGGCACCTGGAGAAGAGGTGACACTGGCAAGGAAGCTTGCACCACCCTGCTGATGCTGCAACCAGGCATTTTTTTTAAATGAAAAAAATGCACATCTTTTATAATAAGGAAATTTTAGAGAGTCCTCCCCCCCCCCCCGTGCCCCATGCACAATTCACGCTCACTAGTAAGGCCCTTTTTCATTAGCAAACAACATAGATCCTTTTCCACTCTTAAGTGTAAAGGGGTTGTTAAAAAATTTTAAGTGTATTTTTGTTGCAGAAAAAATGGTGAGGTCTCAAATGTATAATTGGCAAATATGAGAACTTGCTTTTATTGGTATCCTGCCATTGTAATGAGAATGGTAAGATTAATTATGTCTAGTGGTGAGTGAGAGAGCTGTATTTTTGTCAAAGCTTCAGCTTGTTAACAGGCAGCAGTTTAAAAGATAAAGCTAGTAACCTGAGATGTGACTAAAAGGTTTATGTCAACATTAAAAGAGAAGTTGTAAGGATGTATAGTTAATCTATATAAAGACAGCACATCTGATTTTATGTTTGTCATTTAAGGAATGATTTATTGACTTCTGAAGTTGCCTTTTGCCTCTTCTCTCAGTTTTGCAGATAGTGGGTTTTCAAGTATTGAATATACAATATAGTTCATGTTCTTGAGTCATATTTACATTTTTGCTGTACTCTCTCTTTTCACCTTACATATATAAATGATTTCTTGCTCAGTATAAAAGGCAATAAAATTTCATCATTTATTTTAATATTTGATAGTACAAAACAAGCACTCTATACCTATTCTCATTGGTGCTCATTCTCATCCCATTTATTTTTCTTAGGTTTCAGAATAGATTTGTCTGACATTTCTATGCTTAGCGGATCAGATACTGGATTTTCTGTATTCTGGGAAATTTTCCATGATGTTTAGTGTGCTGAATGAAGCAATCAGGTTTAATACTTGTTTGTATTCTTAGACAAGTTTTGAAGTCAGTAACTTTAGAATGATCCCATCGAGGATCGAACCACGTTATGTGAGAGATCTGATCTATACTGCACACCCATCTCAGTTACCAGTGGCTAAGTAGAGGGGGAGAAAAGGATAGCTACAGATACCATACCTGCCTTTTCCCTGTGGGCCTTACAGCAACTTCAGGGAGGCACTTCCAATTGGAGAAAAGGGAGGGGAGCATTAAATATTCCTATTTGCAGCACACTTCCCCAGTCAAATTATTTGGTAATATTTCTGTTCTCATTGCTAATAAGTCTCAAAGTAGCTTACAATAGAACTGTAAAAGCAGCAGTTAAAACAGTAGAAGCTCAAGAAAAGCAAAACCATATCTTTGAATGTTGACAGTTCTAAATTATATGAGAGAACAAGACTGATTTTCCCTTCCACCTGGAAGATAGCAAAGAAGGCACAAGGCTGACCTATCTAGGGAGGGTTCCATAATTTGGGGTGCCTATACAGGTCCAACTTTGTTATACACTGATTTTTTATACATGGATTTGACTCAACACAAATGGCCACAGCAAATGAGAAGGAATGGGCTGATCCCTGGAGAAAATGCCCCCCCCCCCATTAGAATCACAGTTTAAAAAACTGCTTTTTAGTGTTGCAGAGAAAGTCATGCAAGTGATTACAGGTATAACCTAATTATCCACAGTTTCCACACATTTTTCAATCTCAAAGCTGATGAGAAGGGCCCTTTAAGGAAAGGAAAGGAAAACAGTCATTTAATAATGCCAGAGAGGCTAGCTGACTGACAATCCATCAGTCATTCTCTCTGCAGGCTCCGCTCCTCCCTTCCCTCTGAGCAAGGCTCCGCTCCTCCCTTCCCTCTTCTCTGAAAGAAGGCTAAATGGCAGCGATTATCACTCCCTCAATTCTTTCCCCCTTACTGGGGCTCCTGGTGAAGGGAGGGATTGCTGCCTCTTAGTGAAGCCTAAGCACCAGGGGAGAGACTGATTGACTCTGTGTGCATTTCAAAAGGTTGGCAAGACTGTTTCTAATTCACCAGAGCAAAGAGACTTTGTGTTTTAAATTGATTTGCTTTAGTTCATTCTTTGCTATCCAATGAGTTTTTGCTGGGCCAATGAGTTCTTGGAATGGAACCCTCCAGAATAATGAGACTCAACCTGAATATGCAGTTGTTTTGCACAGATGTTCATCTTGTACCACCTTTCCCACAGTTGTACTTTGTCTTCTCTGCACCAGACAAATATTTTTTTTATTGATCCAGATTTTCCAGCAGGCCAACTGAGTTGCTTTCAATTGATTATTTTGGCTATTTTTTTTAATTGCTGTCCTGATACTGACTTTTATTTTGTGAATTATTTTGTGAGCTACCTTGAGAATAAGTGAGATGTGAACTGGGACTTTATGACTAGTATTATTGTAAAATTCTGGTTCCGGATAGCAGATTTTCCTGTAACTGTAACACCAACACAGGAAGTTGAGCAGAAGACAAGGCACTTCCTGGCAAAGGGTTTGAATCTCTTCTATCTTGTTTGCTACTAATGTTATAGTGATAGCTGTCCTTATGCCAGTCGTTATTATGAATAACAACAAGCACACCATCTGCTTGCTCTTGAAACTGCCTCTTTCGTTTTTCCCTCTGAAAAAATCTTGAAACCCCTTTGCAATTCTGTGTGTAGGGAAAAAAAACCTCAACCTGTTTATGCACACAAAATGTCTCTCACCTCTTCCCTGTGCCTTTTAGAAGAGGACTGACACACTTACATAGGCTGTATCCTGAAGGAAGAAAAAGAGGCTAATTTTTAAAGGTTTGTGGTTTAAGTGTTCTACAAACAATTAGAAACCACTTAGCAAGCTCACTAGGCCATGTGGTAAATATGTTTTGAAAAATATATTTTTGGCCTAGTAAATTTTCAGGATGAAAAAAGTATAAATGGCATTTAACAAGAAATAAATGTGTTTCGCCATAACGTATAATACTTAAAAGTGAGATTTGAAGCAGACATAATTCTAATACTAGAGAGAAGAGTGCAGGTGCCAGCTGCCAGCCAACCAGGCTGAAAGTTTAACCAGATGAGAAGTAAGCTGCTGGTGCAGCAGAAGCTTTTGTGATGACTTGGAAAGCAAAGAGTATAAGAGAACAAGCATTGTAATGGAACAGTAATCCAAATGAAACTTTATTTTGGGAGGAAGGTGGGATGATACTTAACTGTTGTGAATTTATATTTCCAAAATATGATGTACTTTTTCCCAACAGAATCAGCGAATCCCATCTGACATGGTGTTTTTGAGAACTTCAGAAAAAACAGGTATTTTTATTTTATTTGTAATGAATAAATAGATGGGATAGAAAACTTGGTGATATAATTTTGGAAGAGATGAGAGAGTAGATACAACAATGAGAAGAGCTTGATCAGTATTTTAATGTAAAACCAGACAGTATTTAATTCAAAAGATTGAAACATATCTCTGTTCTCAATAATGCTACCTATGGGCAATGTAGCTCTGCTCATACAGACCTATTTCATAAGTTTTGGGTTTATCAGATGGTCAAAGATTTTAGAAATAAATTTTATAACAATTGCAGGATACTGTTGAACATATAATTCTAAACTATTGATATCCAACCACAATAGCAATTAAATATTAGAATATTGTGAATTGGTAACCTTGCTCTGGCTAGACTCACAAAATGAAAAGGTAGTAATGCTACATATGAATGGTAAGATAGGGAAGTAGAGCTCCAGATCCTGATAAACATATTAAAAGAAAGCATTTGAAGGCAGAGCAGGTAAATCTGTGGAAAGATAAAAGTTCCTCCATTTCTGGAACAGTAAATTAGACTATAATTTGTATTCCTTTAACTTACTCTTCTCTTATAGCACCAGTATACATGATGAGTAGTTTGTTTGTTCTGTCAGTAACTATGCTGTGCAATTACTTTAATATGTATTTTGTTTGTTGATTTGTCTGTTAGGATTATGTATATGTTTGATTTTTATAAATTTGTGAGTATAGAATATTTAGCACAATATAAGTAGGTATGTTTTTGATTTTTTGGTTTTCTGTAGCTGCATCGAGTGCAGTGATCTAGTATGCATGCTGTAGGTGAGATCAATAAGTGGAATTTCTGTCAAGATAAAATATTAGATAAATTAGCTTGGAATTTCATCTAACATTTCTTTTCTATGACTGATGTCATAATAAATCTTCTGGGATGTTTATATTATTGCTGTTAGCTTGATTCTGTACACCATACTTGTTTACAGATTATTTTTAAAGTAAAGTAGTCTCACCTAAACAAGTTTGTGCACAGGCATGAAAGTATTTGCCCACCCACTGGTGAAACTGCACACAAAGTATGGGTTCTTCTATGAATAGTGCTCTGGTGCTCTGCTTTGTAGTGCTCCAGCTTTATTATATTAAAGGATGTTGACGTGATACACTCTAATATTTGCCTTCTAAATATGTTTTTTTAATAGAAAACAAACTCTGTAAAGAATACAAATGAGATATTTAATAGTGTATAATAGGTGAAGACACACAGCGAATTACTTATACCAGAAAATAGTCTGAAGTGTATCTTTAGCAATTGATCTGATACAAAATGATCTGGTGTAGGCAGCTTAACATCTCAACAAATTGCTAACTTTCAAAAATATCACAGTAATTGCTCCTTAAATAAGGAACAAACACAAATCTTCAATTGTTTCGCCTTCATTGTACAATTTTGACTGATTTATTCTTTTATATATAACTGACATTTTGAATATTTATTAGATACCAATTTTTCAACATATTGTTATACTTTATATGTTTTGTTTCTGTGTGCTCTTTTATATCTTTACTTTAGCAAGAGAGCAAATTATAAATTAAAGTTTAGTTTTTAAACTGCATTTAATATAACTTTTTTATTTTTATTTTTTTGAAAAGGCCAAATTGGTAAAACTGTGTGGAAGTGCTCCAAAATTTTAAGGCTACAATGTTAAGCATATTTACTATTTGAGTAAGTCCCATTAAACTTCATAGGACTCCTAGTAAACGGCATAAGATTGTACTGTCAACTGCGTAGCAAAGAAGCAGCTTGAACTGTCAAGGAGGATAACTTGCAGAAGATAGTGTTGTTGGTCTGTGGAACTCCTTGCCGCAGGATGTGGTGATGGCATCTGGCCTAGATGCCTTTAAAAGGGCATTGGACAAGTTTCTGGAGGAAAAATCCATGACGGGTTACAAGCCTTGATGTGTATGTGCAACCTCCTGATTTTAGAAATGGGCTAGGTCAGATGCAAGGGAGGACACCAGGATGCAGGTCTCTTGTTATCTGGTGTGCTCCCTGGGGCATTTGGTGGGCCGCTGTGAGATACAGGAAGCTGGACTAGATGGGCCTATGGCCTGATCCAGTGGGGCTGTTCTTATGTTCTTATGAGGGGTGTGGTTGTAGCGAAGTTGTCATACTATGTCTCTGGGTATTGAGTTTTATAATGAGCATAAATCAAATGTGATGATTCAGGTAAAGCTGTTGTTGCTAAAGCTACACATGACTTTTTGTTGAAGTTCAGTTCATTAAAAACTGTCTACCCAAATTAATGTTAATTTTATTTTATGAATCCTGCAACCAATTTCTTGTAAAAATAACAAGGACTTTTCAGATATGTTCAGCACTTCAACAGATAATCAGAACCTTATAAAGAAAGCTGTTACAATTAGTAAAAATTGCTTTTCAGTTATTTTGTGTGTCTACAATGATAATTAATTACAGATTACTGTGTGGTGCCTTTTGCGGAAAGATGCTTGACACATTGAACTTTTGAAATTATGCAGAAAATGTGACTGCTTTGAAATTCAGCTGTTCAACTCAAGTGTCACCTTCTATCTCTTTTGAAACAGACTGCTTCAGAATAATAAGGCTGTAATAGTTGTGGCACGTGTTTTGGAAATTCTATTATGTTTAGAAACTATACGTTATAAACCTTGAAACAAAAAGTTTAGGAAATGTATTGCTTCCAAGAATGACAAATGACTAGAGTGAAGTTTCGCACATACGGCCAAATAAACTTTTATCTTCAGGGCATGAGTGACTGCCAACAATCTGTCCAAAGTACTTTAATCTGTTCACATATTTCAGTTCCTATTCCAGTTTTAACGTTTGATTTAACTTGGTCTAACAGTGTTTTGACACCTATCTCAAGCCACTGAATAATATCGCTTTTGTGTTTTCCACCTATTGTTTTAAACATGAACCTCTAGTAGAATAATATTAGTGCTAAGTATACTAATAGTAGTATACTTAATATGTGAATACTTGGACAACTGGTATGACATAGTGGCTAAGAGTGAGCTATGAATTAAAAAAAAAGTCTGTATTGAAAAATTGCCTCTGCCATGAGCCTACTAGAGCGCCTTAGACAGATCACTTTCTTTTGGTGGGGGGGGGGGCAAGCAGGTGGAGATTGCCATTGGAAGACTGGAAGTGAAAAACTTTGTATACAGAATACTGCTTGCATGTGACACTTTGGATCCCAGCTAAAGTATTTGAGTATTTTGAAGCAGCAGTTGCTAAACTTACCGTGGACTTGGTACCCTGCAGTCATGGAGCCCTGTTGTGGTGGTGCCATCACCTGGCTTTCCTGGGCACTGCCATCTTGAGTTGCATGAGATCTTGTGCAATTCAAGATGGTAACACAGAGAGAGCTGGTCAGAAGAGGCTGCGGTGCTCCTGTGAACATCCTGCAGTGTCCCAGTGAATTTGCTGTGGTGCTCTTTTGTGTACAGTTTGGGCATCTCTTATGTGTACAATTTGGGCATCTCTTATCTGAAGTGCTTGGGACCAGAACTGTTTTGGATTTTGGATTTTTTCATATTTTGAAATACTTCACATACATATTGACAGATCTTGGGGATGGGACCCAAGTCTCAGCACAATTCATTTATGTTTCATATATCTCTTATACAGATAGCCTGAAAGCAATTTTATACAATAATTTTGTGCATGAAACCAAGATGGTGCATTAAATACAGTTTGTAATTTTATTTCTTTAGGCAAAAAAGTTAAAAACAAACAAACAAATGTTGGTGCTCAATAAAGTCCTGTATTTGGGAATATTCCGTATTTTTGGAATTCCAGATAAGGGGTACTTGACCTGTAATTTTGCACTTTTCTGTTCTCCTATTCCCTTTTTTGTGGAGAGACCTTAGTGCTGTATGAATCTTAGGGCTCAATCCAAAGGCCCTTTGGGGCTACTGCGGGAGGAGGCAGGCTGGCACACAGATCTGTGCCAGTGTCTGGAGGCCGAATTCGACCTCTGGTGTGCCAGTGCCCAGTAAGTTTGCACTGGCTCACCTCAGCTGGCATGGGTATCTGGTGAGGGCAGTCTGGGTACATATCAGGGCAGGGTGAGAGTGAGTGGCAGACGGGCCTGTGGGTGGACTGGGCCCGGGAGTGGGGTGGTGCCAGGATCCGGCACTTAGGCCAGATCCTAACACCCTCTCCCTTGCAGCCTGACCTAGTGCCAGGATGTTCCAATCTGCGCCACATCTTTAGGTGGTGCAGTAGCCCCATTCAGGCTGCTGCTGCTGCGTTACCTGGGGAAAGGGAATTGATTCCCCTTGCCCTGACTTGTGCTGCAGCCAGCCCCACCCCTGAACTGGATACAGCACAGGCCAGCTGGCCTGCCTGTTCCAGTGCAGGATAGGATTGGGCTAGCTATTCTTTTATGTGTCTCTGCCATGTCTTCACTGCCCCAAGCCCAAGAGGCAGCTTCATGATGAAGGGGGATCTCATTGACATCTTGAGTTTAGTCAAGAGCTGACCTAAGTTGCTGGTGCCCATAAATGACAACATGGAGCCCAGGTAAATTTCTTTTCCCTTGTAGTCTATCCCACTCCTTTATATTACCTTCAAGAGCCTGTTTCATCACAGTTTCCTCTTCTGTCTTTCTAACAGAAACTTCCCTTTTCTCATCTCTTGAGTATGTTGTATCGGGCAAGGGAACCAGAGGCCTAGGCTGCAGTTTCCCTTGAGGGAGTACACAGGAGTATGTGTCTTCCCTGGTCATCGTTCCTTCCGTTTCTGTGGCTCAGTGGCCTCTTGGACCTCTAATGGCTCGTCATCATACTGCTCCTAGCTTTCCTGGTCCTCCACTGCTCCTCTGTTGCAGAGGTTCTGCATTTGCTCCCACTTCTCGTGGCCCCAGCTCCATAGACGCTTCCTCTGTGGTTGCCTGGTTCTCCAGGTTTCAAGGGCTTCAAATTCCCCAAGTCCCTTTAGTATGGGGTCAGCTGGACTGGGGGCGCTCTGCTGGTCTTGTTACTCTGCTTTAAGCTGACTCCGTCTTCCCACCTTGGCCAGATGTAGGGTCACCCACCTTTTTGAGGCTTCCTTTGGAGCACTCACCTGTGCTGTGAGTGGCTGGTGATGTGTCTGTAGGTTCAAGCCACAGCCCCATGTTCTGGTCACTTATTTGCCACCAGGTCTCAAACTCTCCCATCGGTGTCAGAGGAATGAAATTATTGCATTACATTCAGCCCCATCTTGTGGCTGAATGCGCTATAGATGCTGGGAGGAGAGATGAACCACCACAAGATCAGAAGTGAGGTTTTAGAACTCTTTTTAGCCCTGAAAGCCTCAGATATGGCCCTCTTTTACCATGCCAAGGTTGGAATGTGTTGTGGAGGGAAGGAGTTTCCAGCAGAGCAATATAAACGACTGCGCAGCAGAAACTTGAAGCTGATGCTCAAGGCAGTCCCACAGGAGGCTCGTCAGTTGCAAATAACCACGCCAAACAAAAAGCTGGGTTCCACCACCAAGGTATATTTACAGGAGATATATACAGCAACTTAGCAGACAGCAAAACTGGTCAAACAGACGAACACACATCCGGCTCCACAGTCTCCTATGCCCCTCTGGGAGAGTTTGTTTGCAGGCCTGCTTTATACAGCCACACCCAAACTCAGGTGCACGGGGTTCGCACTTAGTAGCACCTGTCACTTAGATATATGGAGCACAACAGAATTAAACATCCACAGGCTACATCAGATACAGTGCCTGTATCTTTTCTCCTGTGCACAAGACCTGAGGGATTTCATAGGTTGCAGACCTCAACAGAATGCTGTTTTTGGCACTTTTTAAAAGAAATACATTTACACCGGGACCCCAGTATCCGTGTGGGTTTTGGAACTGAAACCCCATGGATACCGAGGTCCCACTGTACTGTCACCTCGACCACTCATCTGGTGCCAAAAAACTTGGAAGCTTTTGACTGGTTGGTTGGGGGAGTGCTACCTTAAAATTAACATGGTACAGTCCAGTTTGCCAATTACTTTCTGTAGTAAGGCAGATGGGTACTTTTGTCCTCAACGCTGATACCATGTTGAGTTGGAGTTGAGTTTAGAAACAAACTATTTTCTTCCATTCTAACTAAAAGGTGCTGTTGTGGCAGCTATCATTTGTGTGCTCTCAACAGGTGGTGAAAGCTTGCCTAGGAACCTATGTTTGAAAACACGAAACTTGCACCAGAGAAGGTATTAGAATCATCAGCTGTTGCGATGTGAGCCTCTGTAACTCCCAGAACTCTTTACCCTTGAGTAGGCACTGTAGCTTCAGATCACATTGGTCTCCCTAAGGAGGTAGAAGACAATATGAGGAAAAAAAATATCTCTCTATAGCTATATATTATTTTCAGAGAATGACCAGTAATATGGTCATATGTGAAATCATGCAATTGCACAGCTAGGAGATGGACTCAAGTTTCCAAGCTCTGCTTGTTAATGTTACTTTTGCCTTTGGGGGATCTCTGAGTACCATCCTAGTGGAAAACTGCTTAAAACACAACACACAAAAATCCTACTCTGAAAGAGAAAGAGTAAGTGCCTAAGCAGTCTAATGCTTTTCATGGCTCCCAACTAAGGATTTTTAAGAGCTTCCATCCTAAATCACAAAAATAAACAAGGAAATGCAAATTTGTGTCAACCAATGGCCTTTATCCTCTGATTAAAGAAGCTGCTGAAAATGTTGCTTCACATTTATTCTAGGTATTGTAAAACCCCTGAATATAATCTACAGGGAGTTTCTGTTATAAGTCTCCCCATTATATGCTTCCCTGCCTTTTAAGTCCTCAACCTTTTGAGGAACTAGGCATAAACATTCCTCATACTTGCGTCCTTTACTGCTTAGCCCTGCTTGTACTACTTCTTACTCCTCTGGTGCTCTTCAAGGGAAATTCCTAGTATTTAGATTTTGCTGTTTCTGTTACTGGGCTTACCCCATACCCTCCCACATTCTAAAAGGGACATTGGTATTCATTACAGTATTCTCAATGTTGTTGTTGTTGTTGTCATTAATTGGGATAACAGGGAAAGTAACCCCTGCCCAGTTCACTTACCCTTCTCACTCAGCATCAGGTGTTGCTACCACTTCCTATGTTCTCAGCATCCTTCTCACTAACCATTGGAGTAGGTAGTGGTGGCATTGGCACTGGAAAAGAAGAGAAGTATGATGAGGGCTTACTTCATGTCCATTGCCGCGGCTGCTTCCTCTAATGGTTATAGAGTGAATGCTGGGCTCTCAGCATTCCCTATGCCAACCATTAGAGGAGGCAGCAATGTTGAAGGTTGAGGGTGAGAGGTCCAACTCCTCCTCTCGGCATCCATTCCCTCTTCTGCCTTCTCTCCTGGCAGGTGGAGGAAATGCTGGTAGCCCAGCATTCCCGCTGTGACCATCAGAGGAAGCAATGGTGGCAGCGTTGGATGCTCAGAGAGAGAGAGAGAGAGAGAGAGAGAAGGCCTCCAACCCTGCCTTTAGAGGTAAGCCCTCATTTGTGTATCTCCCTTGGTGTTCAGTACTACTGCTGCTCTTTCCTGCTATGGCCATGGGGGGAATGTTGAGGTCAAGTTTTGCTGCCACCACTTTCTCTAAAGACCATTACAGCATTACTGGGCTCCTAGCGTTACCCCTGCCAGCCATCAACAAGAAGAGGTGGTGGCAGCACTGGATGCCAAGTGAGAGAGGTAAGCCCTTTGCCTCTTTCTTTCACACCCTACAAGATGAGAAGAGCTGGTCTGAATTCCATAGAGGAGGCAGGCTGTGGGAGGCAGCAGATGTGTGCTGGTTATCACCTTGTCAGCTCATGGCCTTCCTCCAATCTGGTGCCTGATAATCAATCTGGTGGCTGAAAAGAAGTTCTCATGCCATGGGTGAGCTACCCCGGCGGAGGGTATGCTGCTTTATATATAGTATGTTCAGGACTGCATGTCACTCTCTACATTCTCCATCCCTACCCTGTTTCCTTGGTTGTTATGGGATAAAAGTCCCCTCTTTAAATCTAAAAAGGGGCATGGATGTACATATGCTATAAGTCCAGGTTTTCTAGTCCCTAACTTTGACTCCCTGCACCTTGGATAATGTATACTTGAAGAACACTGTAGAATACATTCTCATCGTGGTAATAAGAAGAAAGTCAAATCATATTAGCTATTTACATTGTGCCACAAAACATCATGAAGGTTTTGAAATGTACATTTTGAATTTAATCTAAATGCTAGAAGAAAGTTTCAAATATTACCTGTGGAAGCAGAATGTGTTTTGAATGGTTCTTGTTTTGCAACCTGGTTTCTATTTTTCTCAGCGAGATTATTAGTATTAGATCTTATAGTACTACTTGAACTAAGTCGTTTGGTATAAATGATTGATCATTTCAGTAGGCTTCCTGTCTCAGCATAGCAATTATCTATAACATAGCAGAATTATTTTTAAATAATTCTTCAAGCCTAGATATAATTACAAAATGAATCAAGTTCAGCATATGATGACTTTGCATGCTTTTAACCCCTTAACTGCACAGCATTTAAAGGGCAGAAAGTCTTTGGATGTGCAACTATTATTAAAAGGATATAAATCACATAATTAGAATTTAAGAATGTGGGCAGAGGCTTTGAATATCTCCCTTTTTCTAGATGTTTAGTGAATGCAAATTCACATAATTCTATAATGTATATAATAAAATAAAAATTCCTAAAACCAACAGAATCAATAGAAGAGTCCTAAAATATATGCAGTGTGATCACACTTGGATTAAAAGCATCTGTGTGCTTGTCAATAAGGAATTGTGATGAGTTCAGGGGTATCATATTGACTGTGTATTAATACATGGTATCCTATTGGACCATAAGCTGATTGTTTAGAATGTAAATGAATCTGTTGATGGATCCAGTGACTGATGGCTTAAATTCCAATTAATCAATTGCTTCATCAGTTTCTTAATTCAGATCAAATATCTCTTGAGTGAACATGGTTCTTTTAGTGGTATTAGGAAAAATTAATGCTTTAGATCTAATTTTTATCAATCTCTTATAAATGCCAATATGTTTTCCTGTTATGTGCAAGGGGTCACATTACAGCATAAATGTTTGGCATGTAGCAGATCTTTTTTTTACAGCAAGCTTTGATAGCTGAACTTTACTTCTAAAAGTAGTACATGAAACTCTGTGCCCAAACACATCATCTCAGTGGTGGATTTCAGCTTGCAATCTATTTAAAAATATCATGCTCATAGAAATGGCTGGTAAAAGACTCAATATTAGTTATGCAAACTCTGTTTTACTTTTGTATAGGCACAAAACCTGGTGTTCTTCAGTTTGGACTCCTAGCAGGGCAGGTTGCTAATATTACAACACTTTATGACAGCTTTACATGCCTCTTTTCTCAATGACCCATCAATTAATTCATCAACACTTGACACAGACTCTTCATTGTGACACTTATACCATTTGATCTTAATTTGATTGCCATTAAAACCACGCTTTCCTGACAACTCCTGTCAATTATACAAAATAAAATCAAGTATTCATAAGACGGCTGTAATAGGATATAGGCAGGCAGATTTAATAATTCAGTTTTGGTGAGGCTTAACTGGCATTAGTTGTAGCTAATGTTCTCATTTGTGAAAAATTTATCAGATACAACACTTGAGAGAGAACACAGACAGAATAGCTTTTATTTATATGGTCCTGGCTGCAGGGTGGCATAAGAGGAAAGTATGTTAGCACAATCTCTTTAAAAAAAAATAAATTTAATATACTTAAATCTCCATATTGAAGATGTGAAGCTAGCTGAGTTACGGATTTTAAGATTCCTGATTATAGCCTTTGTGCAAAGAGATAACTGAAAACTGAATTTAGCTGTATTTTAGCTGAATTTAGCTGTATTTTAGATGGGGAAAGATTTCTTGAAGGAGAATATTTAAATATATACATACGTACATGTATGGGTGGATGCTTCAGTTATGAGATTGTTTCTGAGAAACATTGCAGAATTACTAATTAAAAGGATTTAGCAAAGACTTAACAATAACTATTGAGACTTTTGCTAAACTTTTAAATAATAAATGATAGCAAATTTTATTTGCAGCCTCTTAATGTTGTATGGGTTCTGAAGAAATAAAAGCTATTTTTGTTTTCTGTTTGTCACAAGATGGCCTCAATCTACAAAGCCCTTTTGGTTTTTACATTTGCACCTTGCACATTGACTTCTAAGTTAAAATACTTAGAAAGGGGCTTGTCAGAATGCCAGATGCAAGGGAGGGCACCAGAATGTAGGTCTCTTGTTATCTGGTGTGCTCCCTCGGGCATTTGGTGGGCCACTGTGAGATACAGGAAGCTGGACTAGATGGGCCTTATGTTCTTACTTTTTCAGCTAATACCTGCATTTCAAAAAACCAAGCAATCTCTCCTGTTAGAATGAAAAGTCGTGAAGGTGGATGGGTTGACTCCATGGAGATATTTTCCTTTAAGAGCAATGCCAGGAAATCTGGATTGGAACCATTGCTCATGGGGAAGGGAACTATTTAACCCTTTCCGGTTGCACACTAGATCATTCTTCTGAAGTTCTTAATTGCCCTGTAAGGAAGCTTTAATTGGTTCAAATAGAAACTTTCTTACATAACTAAGAGTAGCTTCAGGGGTGTGGCTTTTTTTTGCTGGGGGGGGGGGCGATTATTGTACAAAGGGAAAAGGTTAAATATTGTCTCCTAATCCTGGACTCCCTTCCAGCAAGTGCTATTTAACTTTAAAAATGCAGAAAACAGTAACACCAGACCAAACTATACATTTAACCTAGTGTATAGTTTGGTCTGTAATTACAAAATGAGGCATGGACTTGTGGAATCAAAATCTCCCCTCTGATGTTGTTTTCTATTAGGAGCAAATTATTCCTGCCCTTTCTTCACTGTCCAATTCTTGTTCACTAACAGTTAAAGTTCCCTATTTTGAATATGATAATTAAACACAATTAACTACTTCTTTTCAGGCTACAGTGTACATGCTTACAACATACATGCCTAATTCTGTATGCCTAGCATTTTATCTCTATTTTCATAACTGCGATATTTCCATTTCCCTGAGTCTCTTCACTGCTGACCCTCATTGCTGCATCAGTTAGGAGATCTCCAAAACAATGATTTTGATGATTATTTAATATAAGCTGTGGAGGGCTCCAAGTTGTATTGGGGCAATAGTGGGGAGGAAGGGGCATGTTAAACCTTTTCCCCATTTTGTCTCCCTAGTCTAGATTAGTTGCCTCACTGTCAAAGAGATAAAGATTAAACATTCGTTCAGCTAAATAAGTCTTTCATCTAAAATTTAATGTTCCAGTCTTGTCATTGGTGTTAGGCTCAAGAAAATTCACAGGTTTCTTATATACTTCAATGTAGACAACTGGTAAGGCAGTTAATACATACAGGGATGCAACCACAGGCAAGACTGTGCTTTAACTCCTGCTTCTGGACTTTCAAGAGGCATCTGGTTGGCCACTTTGAGAAACAGGAAGCCTGACTAAATGGGCTCTGGCCACAGTCTAGCAGAGATGTTCTTATGTTCGTAACCCATTCTCCCCTGGGATCTCCATGTCGGGGTCAGTTGTGCAATCTGAGGACCAGAACCTCACTAAGGAAGCTGGGTCTAAGCCCAAGTGGGGAGCATCGGCCATCTTCCCCAGCCAGCAGGAATCCCCTCAGTGGTACCCCTTGCCATACTTAAACAGTTAAATGACTAGGAGTGGACCAATCCCTCCAAGAGCTGGAACTCCTTCAGGCCATCTATCAGGTTCTACAACCTACTGCCTGAGGCTCTGGCCAGTCCCAAACCACCACTACTAGATGCCCCAGTGGCTGCCCTGGAATATGCCTTAGTCCTGCCCACTGATAGTGACGGACCCCACTGACAAAAAGGTTGAACTAGCAACCAGAAGGGCCTTTGTGGCCTCTGCCTGCTCCCTCCAGGTTTTGTGGCAGCATTCCTCTGTGCCTGGGCTATGGTCTTATGGATGCAGGAGTTACCGGGAAGTACCCGCTCTGACCTCAGAAGGATGGCATCCACCACCACATTTGTGGCAGACACCACGGCAGACTGCATCCAGTTCTCTGCAGGGTCTATGGCTGCTGGGGTGGTGGCTAGGTGCAGCACTTGGTTGTGCAGTTGGAATGTGGATGCCTTCTCTCAATCTTGAGTTGTCAGTGTTCCAGATAGGCAAGTTCTTTGGTGAGGCACTGGAGCCCCTGCTGGTCAAGTCCAAACGGTAGAAGGTCCTGCCAACCAGGGACAGACCCCTAAAGTCCTCCCAGAGGTCCCAGAACCAGTCCTTTCACGCCCCCTGGGGGGCTTCTGCAGAGGACAACAGCCCATCTGGCAACCATGCAAGCCAGCAGTCCCAGCGCTTCAGCCCCAAGGGGCACAAGTTCCAGTGACGCCCAGACTGTCCTCCACTCACAGGGTGTTCACAAAGATCCTCATCATTCTGTTCGCCTATCTCTATGCAAGGGGCATGGCCACCTTTCCATACCTGGATGTGATCCACTCCAAGACCACTCCAGGGATGGGGAGCACACATCGACAGGGCAGTGACACAAGAACGGTGGTCGTCTAGTGTTTCGGGATAGAGCATCATCCGTCTTGAGCTAAGGACCATCTTCCTGGCCCTCAGTGCCTTCGCTTCTCAGTTCAGGGGCAGAGACATCCTGATCTACACAGACAATATGTCAGCCAGAGCCTACTGTAATCACCAGGGCAGCAACAGGTCATCTCCCTTCAGAAGGAGGCACACAGGCTATGTTCTGGTGGGCAGCTCCATCAGAGCAGAACACATCGCCGGCATGGAAAACATCACGACAGACTGGCTGAGTCACCAGGAGCTGTACCAATCAGAGTGGAGTCTGTCATCGCCTCCTGAGATTCTTCTCCCTGCATTGCTATCTGAACATGGAAGGGATTGGTGCTCTGAATCGCCCCTGTCCCAGGGGCACCCTTTACGTCTTTCCTCCCATCGAGCTCATACCAAGTGTCCTCATAAAGATTAGGCTCAAGCAGGCTGAGGTCCTCCTCGTAGCCCCGGACTGTCCCTGTCACCCCTGATATGCAGACCTGAGGGAAATGTCAGTGGCACCTCCCATGCCCCTTCCTATACCCGAACCTCCTGTCCCAGGGTCCTATCCTCCACCCCCAGCTAGCAGTGCTTCACCTTGCTGCCTGGAGGTTGAGCAGAAAAGGCTGGCCAAGATAGGCTATCCTCCTTGGTCTTTCCACCTTGCTGACAGGAGGGGCTCTACAGCAGCACATAGAGAGCCCTGTCCTACTGGTTTTTAACCCAGAAAAGATCCGTGTGAAGGACCTTCTGGACTTCCTCCAGTCTGGCCTGGGCAAGGGCCTCAGCATGGCCACCCTCAAGCATCAGGTCTTGGCCATTTTCTCAATCCTGGGTTCCCCAAGGGCAGGGCCCTAGCAACCCACCTACACTTGCGTAAGTTCCACCATAGGGTGAGTCTCATCAACCCTCCTCCTGTGCCCAGAGCCCCCACATGGGACCTCACACTAGTGCTCAAGGCCTTAATCCTCTTGAGCTTATGGTGACCTGTTCCCTCAAAAACCTTAACCAGAAGACAGCCTTCCTAGTGGGACTCACCACAAATAGCAGGGTTTCAGAGCTGGCGGCTCTCTTCGTTGTCAGGGACCTCTGCGTGGTCCAGGAGGACAGGATTGTCTTCTGCACAGATCCCTCCTTTCTCCCCAAGGTGAACTCTGTCTTTCACCGGCCCCAGGAGGTGGTTCTTCTGACTTTTTGTCCCAATCCTTTCCACCCGAAGGAGCATGATAGGCACACCCTAGACATGCTCTAAGTGGTAAGCTTTTGCCTCGCCAGAACCACTGCCTTTTGCCAAACCGAAGCCGTGTCCTATAGGCCTAGTGACTAGGGTAAGAAGGTGTCCCCCTCCTCCATTTCCAGGTGAGTTAGGGAAGCTATTGCCAAGGGAATCGTGGCCCACTTCCTACGGGGAGATGCCACCTTGGAGGCCTTCAGGGCCCACCCCTCCCCAGAGGCTGTTTGTAGGGCAGCCACCTGGAGCTCACTCATTTATTAAGCATTACAAGATGAACACCTTTGCATTGGAGGATGCAGCCTTCGCTAGGCGTGTCTTCCAGAGTCTAGTCTCGCATGCTTCTGACAGCTCCCACCCTTGAGGAGGAAGGCTTGGGCATGTCCCAGATTGCACAACTAACCCTGACATGGAGATTTACTGGAGAACGGGGAGATATGTACTTACCATGAACACCCCTTCTCAGTGGTCTCCATGTCAGGGTCAGTAGGCCTGCTCTTGCTGCCAGATGCCTGTGAATTTAAAAAAAAAAGACATACAAAGAAGGAGAGAGACTAGACACAAGTAGAGAAGAGAATTTGTTGGATTGGGGCAGCGGGGGGGGGGGGGTTTAGGTGGAGACCAGCCCCGCCAAGACTATGGGCCTCCCTTCTCTCCAGGCTCCAGGACTCGTTCCTTACCTCTCCCTTCCCTCCTATCCTCTCTTCTCCTTTATCAAGAGCCTATGCCTTTCGCAACGAAACCAGGGATCCACGAGAGACAAGTAGGATCTTTGAGTCCAGCATCCTGTTCTAGAGATTCAACAAGCAACTATCCTGAATCATCACAGTCTGGGGAAGACCCTGGGCTTGAACAGTCTGGGAAATCCATGCAGCTCCTCCCTCTCAGGAAGACTTTCACCTGACCTGCCTGAATGAGAGGGAGGAGCCCATTGGCAGGAAAGTAGGGTAGAAATTGAATGAATGAATGTTACACCAAAAGACTGCACCAGGCCATGTGGTGTTTCTAAACATGCATACTCCTGGGATGGGAGTAACTGGCTGGTACAAAAGGAGAATGTGAAGTGTCTGAGGTTAGAGGCTGTGAAATTTTTGGAAACTCATGAGGAATGCTTGTGGAACCAAGTGTCCCACAGAACCCTGGTTGAAAAACACTGGGCTACAGGTTGTTTGTAGATTTAACCTTTTGCTAATATCTTAAATTCTAAGAGGAGCATTAGTTTAAAAACTTTTATATTCCATATCACACATTTTCTACATTCCATGGGTAACAAAAGAGAACATGCAAGATACAAATATATCTTGAGTAAAATTCCTCACATTTTTTTCTGTCTCTGTTTAAATACCAGATAAGAATTAGCTTTTATAATTAAAAATATTGAGGTAAGTATATTATTTAAAATAAAGGTTGTGCCTTGTTATCTACTGTGGATGAAAAAATAAATCAGTGGATACCAAATCAGTGGAAAAATAGCTTTAAAGACTCACTTTCACTTGGGTTTAATGATAGTTTGTAACAGTGCTTGATGATGTAGCATTGTCACAATTTGTTACTGTGGACCTAATGAGTGCAAAGACTGGAGAGCAACGGGAGCTTTATATAAACTGCTTGAACTTTACAAAGAGTGGTCTGAAAGTATAATAAGGTGTTAAACATAAACAGTGTAGTATGACTCCATCCTGAAAAAATTGTTTCTGAATCAATTTCAGTATCTATCTGTTTTTCACCAATTATATATGCCACCAGTTGTATGAGACATCTACAGATACATAATTAAACAATAAAAATTATTTTAATTTAAACAGAGTTTGTGAAAAAGATCCAAATCTTTAAAACTTGCAGTGGCAAGAAAAATGTTTGAAAATGTGATGTCAAAATGCTGAATAACTAGAAACAGAGAGATAAGGAAAAGTTCAAACCAATTACTTTTCAAGTCTAATTTTTAGATCACATACTTTGCAGACAGCTTCAAAATATGCATATTATAGAATAAATTGTAAAGTGTGATTTGCAGCTGCAGTTTGACAGCTAAAATGTTGATGAAAGTGATATAGGCCCCTCTATTATAGTCTCCCTATCGCACGTTCCTCACATTTAAGTACTCTACTTTTTGAGAACCTGGACCAGTGGTTCCCAAAGTTCTTAGCACCGGGACCCATTTTTTTTAAAGCACTCTATCAAAATCTACTTAGGTTTACAAGCCTTTTTAAAAAGGAGATCTAGAAAGAAATATATATATATTTTTTATAAGTAGTAATAATCAGAAAAAAGTCTCTCAAACATTTGTCTATATTTACACCTGCTTACAAACTGCAGGAGCTGAGCTCTTTGCAGGGTAATTAGCAGATACAGTGTCTGATTTTTGAATATCTTCAGGGCTTTGAGGCAGTTATCTGAACTTTCCATGAACCTTTGGCAACCCACCAAAAATCCAGTTCTGACTCACAGGTTGGGAACGGCTGTCCTATACATTAAAATTCCCTGTACTTGGATCCTTTGCCTCATGCAGGCTCTTGTTTCTCCTCAGTGCTTTTAAAGGGTAGCTGTGGATTTTGCCTTCGCTGTAGACTATGTTCTTCACCAGTCTTTTAAAGAGAGAGTTCTGGATGTTTACATTTTTCTGTTGCTTTGTGTGTGTGCTCTTCTTTCTCCTCCTCCCACCGTAGGAGCAGAAATCACTATTTACAGTATTGCAGTTCAATATTGTCAGTTTTCGCATGTGTTTTGGCATTGTGTGTTGTTATAGATTGGAATAACGGAGAGTATCGTACAGTGCAATCCTGTGCATGACCACTCAGAGGTAAGCCCCATTGAGCAGTACTGTAGCTGGAAGGTGTGCCACCCTGGGGCATGCCTTCCAGGGCAAACCTCGACCAGGGCCATCCCCATGCCCCCTCCAAATGCGCTTGGAGCTGTGCTATGTTAATTAGATGTAATAATTTATTCAAATTAAATACCGTCAGTCAAAAGTTATTTCTAATATGATTCTTGGTGCTTAATTATGTTGCCCGTTTAGTCATAATTTTATACTATTTACCTTAATTGTAGAAACAAGAATTAGTATGTCTCAGTGTGTTGAAAAATCTTGCCAATAGCGCTAAATAATTATTTCAGAAAGCATGGTAGGAGGAGGTTTTTATTGTTTAGGTTTTGCTGTAGTGATCACTATTGAAAGCTGACGTGGCGCAAAGCAGTTTCTTTTTCTGGATAAAAGGGAAACGGACTATGAGATAAGTTATTGATGAAATTAACTGCTGAAGTGGAGAGGAAATGCAGCTGGCCAATACATGTCATAGTGTGAGCTCTATTAAATGAATATATGTGCAGTCAACCATTCATGGGAGCCACACTGGTCTTGAACTGCATTGATCTATAGTATAATTCTAAATGAAATTGATGGATGAGAGCAGCCATTGACAGGGAGGGTAAAGAGAACCATGAAATGCCTTGTATAGCGAAAGTATGATGGAAAATAGACTGTTGATTGGGATGTACTTCAGGAGTGAGGCATTCTCATGTTGTCTTTTGCTTATTTACAGTGCTTTCAATTTCAGCGCCGATGTCTAAAAAATGCTTACTGCATGTATTTGAATTGTCCAGGAGTAACTGATCAATTATTTTACTCAAGCCTAAATATTCCTTTTAGGACATGTATATTTTTTGAGAGTTTTTAAGAAGCACATCTAGATATGAAACCCAGTACCTGTGAAAGATTAAAATTTTTTAAGGATATTTCTATTTTTATTCCTTTTATAGCACAGTCCAGTAGTTTAACAAATATAGTGTAGTCATTAAGCAGACTGAAAGTTCTTTTGTCAGAGTATTGTGTGAAAATTCCACGTTTTAGTACGGATATAATTTCATGTGTCATCTCTCTCAACTGTGTCCTTTCAAGCATTTAGCTCATTAAGCTGCTACATTTACAGGCATTTGTGAATAAAACATGAATTTAGTTAGATTTTACTTAACATCAGGGGCCATGTACTTTGATTGTGACATCACATTTGTCCAAACAAAATGTGCTGCTTGGCACTTGAACAATCTGTTTCCTGAGGCAAAACACCATTTTTAATGTTGACTTTCCTCATAATTCAGTCTTTTTAATGCTTTGCCAAGCAGAGTATTAATTCTAGGCCAGCAGATCCCAAACTCTCTGAGAGGGTTTGGGAACTGGTAAGTGTTTGCAGGGGAGGGAACGAGGCAGCAACATGGTTGCCATGATCATGCTGCTGCTGGGGAGGAAAGGGTTTTTTTAAATGTACGTGGAAGTCACTATGGCTCTCCAGTGTCCAGGCCTGTGCAGTCTGTCCCATATCTCCAAAGTGCTGTATAAAATACCCAACTTCCAGTTTTTGTCACAAAAATCCTCTGGAGAACCATAGTGACCCCCCCCCCCCCCCGTAAGTTTAAAACAAACCCTTTCCTCCCCAGCAGCAGCACAGTCATGGTGATTGTGTCGCTCCCATTACTGTCACTCTGCCCCTTAAGGGGGCAACAGCAGAGCTTCCCTAGCTTGGGGATCCCAGTGCCCCAGTTTGGAAACTTCTGTTCTAGGCTATTGCTTTAATTGTCAGTATAAAATTATTCAAGCTGCACAAGGAAAATGTTCTTTTTGAGTGAGATTTTATTTTTATTTACCACTGATTTCTCAGGATGAAAATATACTGCAACTAGGATTACTTCTCAATATGTTTATCTTCCGGATAGTGTCTATAGTAGGAAAGGCCAACTGGATCTGGTCTCCAAAGCAATTTTATCTACCTAGTGCGGCATTCAAATGCCTGAACACACAGGGAGACAGTCTGGGTAGCAAAATACGCTTGTAGCCCTTGGACCATTATCTGGAGAAATAAAATGGTCCCTGAGAGCAGAAAAGTTGATCACTCTGGCCTACTTAGTATATTGCTAGGACATAGGAAAGTGGCATGTATGCTCATAAAAGCAAACAGTTTTACTTGACGGTTTTTGATTGGTATTTGTGTTAGAAAACAGCTTTTTGTTGAAGATATTTCCTAACAAAGTTAACTAGAGTCCACCAATGGATTCACCAGTATCTATAAATGAATACATTTTCCCCCTATTCACATGGCAAGCTCATTTGTGCTGAGTTCACAATTGGAAATAGCCAAGGCACAGTAACCTTGAGTGGTCTTGTGAGGTAATTGGTCTTTAGAGAGGTCCTTTTGTTTTGAAGTGTCTCCAAAATACCAGGGTGAATGCAGCCATAACCTCTGCCTTGCTCCCAGAACCAGAACAAAGGTAAAGGTAAAGGTGTAGTTACACTCATGTCTGTCATGTCATGAGTTAAAAGTTGTGACAGACAGGTGTTATCAGCCTCAGGGTAGCAACTTATACCTGTAGTTGTGTTTAAATGTTGACAGTCATTGAAAGCAGTGAAGCTTATTGCTTCAGATCACTTCTGATGCCTAGCACACATTCTCCTCTTCTGAGCCTTCAGGGGTCACGCCGAGCTTTGGTATTGCTTCAAAGTAAGCAACGAAGTAAGCTCCAAAGAAGACTTTGTATTGTTCCCAAGTGCCTCCAGAACTTAGTGCAAGGGTGATACTTTGTCTCTCTCCAGTTTGAGGGAGTAGCAAAAGTTGGTCGCAGCCACAAAGTGTGACTGAGTCCAACCAAAACCTGTGAACTCAAAGGTAAACTTGGTTAAGGTTAACAAGCAGGTTGGACTCCAGCAGGAGCAAAACAATTGAAAGGAACCTTGGGAAGAACTTTGCACACACAGCACCATTTAAATCAATAAGGTAGCTATGTCTAACTTCAGTAGAACTTAATCACGACTAACTTACATTTTGTTTCTGTATGTTCTGTTAGATTTTAAAATGTTGTAAGACATTTTAGAAATAAATCTTCAGTAGCTTTATGTCTGTCTCCATTTTAATGGGATGTAAAAATCTGTCATTTTTTTTACAACTTTAAGGTTCGTGTTTTATCCGAACTGATCAGCTAGATGGTGAAACAGACTGGAAACTAAAAGTTGCTGTTAGTTACACACAAAGGTTGCCAGCTTTAGGGGTAAGCTTTTTCACTATGTTTCTTTTATTTCACTACATGTTAATATGTTTTGAAGCAATGATGTTTTTTGATCCCGTATAACAAAATTTTATCATGTATAACTGACATTCTGTAATTAGTAAGTGTGGGCACAGTCCATAAAACATTAAGTACCACTCAAATCAGTGACATAACTGGTTGAAGTCGCATCACTTCTTAGAGATTGCTGCAGCTTGCTGATGCAACTTTTTGGAACTATATGCCAGTATATAACTACATAAAAAGTGGTATTTTAGAAAATGGAGAAAGAATGATTGTTATAATTTTATCACTGAATTCAACATTCTTACTGCTTTTTTTTGTAAACCAAAGGTATGCTTTCAAGAAAGAAAATCTAGGCTAAGTACATGTATAACTGAATTATCCATGGATTTTTTTTACCTGCAGTTTTATTTCAATATGATGAGAAGGACCCTTTAAATTAAAGGAGAAAAGTTGTTTAACAATAGCCTCGTTAATGTGAGAGAGGACAGCCGGCTGACAGTCCATCAGTTATTTTCTCTCTGGGCGCTTAGAACAGCTTCACTCCAAGGCAAGCAACCCCTGAGCACATGAAAGAAAATTACTTTGCATTTGGTGAAGGGAGAGATCCCTGACTCAGAGTGAAACCTTTCTAAGCACCTGGAGAGAGACTGCTTGAAGTATTGTTTGCCTAATTACATTGTCT
Source organism: Tiliqua scincoides (assembly GCF_035046505.1). Lineage (NCBI taxonomy): Eukaryota > Metazoa > Chordata > Lepidosauria > Squamata > Scincidae > Tiliqua > Tiliqua scincoides. The sequence continues at coordinate 70,710,964 of NC_089824.1, forward strand.
TATATCACAAAGGTCAGCAAGGCTGTATAAATTGTCTGCAAATCTAACAGCAGGCCCATGCAGACCTAAGGTGATTGTCTGAGGAACACAGAGAGAGTGGTGAACTTTCATTTTGAAGGTAGAGTCAGTTTGGGAGAATGGAGTAGTGGTAGTGGTTCAGGAAACTATGCTGCCAAGGTTTCTAGCACGACATGCTATTTTTGCTTAATTCATTGTGGCTAAAACAGAGACTTAACACCATCTTCTGAAGCAACACTACATAATGTATAAAATAACTGGTGATCAGGACAGCTGAGTCAAGTTTCTTAGAAACCAAGACAATTAAAAGCTCATAAATTGCGTATTTTTATTTAAACCCAATTATATTGAATATTTATGCTACAAAATCCTTACAATGTATAGCTACCATAAAAATTTTATATTTAATAATGTATAAGCCGCACCATACATTATGATGATTTATAAGATTCTCTGATTAGCATGTAAGCAAATGGATTGTACATACTTTGGCTGGGTTGATTCTTTTTTACAATAATTCTTGAATGCCACCTGCTGGGCTTCTATTAAAATGGCTGAGGAGGTGCAGGATGCTTATCCCTCTGCTGCAGTTCTTAGTCACTGCAATCAATATAGCCTTGTCTCTTCAAAATATAATCCTGTTGTGTTTAGATCTCCACCACCAGTTTTCCTTGCTTGCTGCAAGAAGGAAAAGATTCAGTCTTTAGAGAAATTAGTAATGCTGTAAAGGTGAATTGATTAACTTTGAATGTTGAAACAATTTTTAATGAATGTTTTAAGTATTTTGACAATTTAGAATAGATAATAGCTACACTTTGCTAAAAGAGATTGGTATTTGTTGTTTAAATGCCAGGATTTATTTCTCTCATTTGAGGGAGTGAGGTGGTTTTGTTGCTAGGGTATCCTTTAATCTTTTAGTTACTATGCAGAAATCAAAGGGGAGGGAGGGAGTAGTTGAAGTCTAGTCTCCTTGCTTTACCCTTTGAAATAGAATTCAAAAGGGCCATAGTTGAAAGATAACCTTTGACCTATATATGCCATGTGCTAACTTGGATGATCGAGTGAATCGTGATTATTCCTGTGTCTCAACAAGTCCAGTGATCTAACCTTGGACTGAGCTAGTTTGAGAACTACTTTCAAATGCCAGCTCATGATTCTGAGCTTGAGTAGCGTGTTTTTCCCCCTCCATTGAACAGTCTCTCTATAACTAAGGTTAGTGAGCAGGTTTTCCATGTCAGTGAGCTTCGAGGCAGTCTAGCAGCAGAGCTTAATTTCAAGCAAAACCAATGATATCGGATCTTACTTTTAATGCCTTTAGTGAAGATTCCACCCCAACAACTGGGTCAATATATGAGATTAATAATATAGTGAAAATAATGGAATAGAAGCCTTGGATTCCTTGAAGATTTGTTTGAGCAAGTGGGAAAGGTATGCTACACAGTTATAACTGAAATAGAAAGCTATGCAGGCATTCTAGTCCTGCCTCCTAAAGTGTGTAAAAATTTGTTTTTGCATTCCTCTTAGTGCATACAGTGGTATGTTAAAAAAGAAAGAAAAGAAACCTGTTTTACATAGATGCAGACTAAGCAATTTGGTCATGTAGTTAACATACGCTGTCCATAACTGTCACTCATTTTGATTTTTGTAGTTATCCCATGTAAAGGATTGTATCTTGTGTTGTCATGGGCTGTCAGTTCCATCATCAATGTAGGACTGTAACCTTATCCATAGTGACACCCAGAATAAATAAACTGGCAAACCTTTAGAGCTTTCTTAAAGAACAGATGACACCACCAAAGATGATCAGTACAGATTTTGTTGTCTTCCCAAACCACTTAATGTGATCAGAGAATTAAAATTTCAACAAGTCATTTAATGATGGCTGAGCTGTAAGAACTGTAACACCCAGGTTGGGTTTCTTGGTTTCATAGTCATATGTGGGATAGTGTTTTTCAGCAGTGTACATATTCTGGGATATTTTACTCTGGCTTAAGTGATCAAGTAAATTTATTAGCAGCAGTGAGGTCACTGTAATTTTCAATAAATGGTGACTTGCTGATTTATATCAAAAGATCCATACCGCAGTAAACAATACCGTTTACATTTAATTAGTTTTATTGAACTAGAGGCAATTTTATTTGTAATGAACTGCATGTTATGATTAAGGATATATTTTAATGATCTTTAAGTAAGGTGAACAAATGTTGCCCTTGACCTCTTAGAAGAGGTTTTTTTCATTGTTGATAACTTTAGAGTGATTTCTGGGAAAACATTGTCATTATTGTGCCATCATTAGTGGTTTCCTGACTTATTCAAATAGTTAGATCCATTCTTCCAAAATGCTTGCATGTTAATAAGATGGTGATTCTCAGATGAACAACTTCTTTATCATGTTAAAAAAAAATCTTGCCTACTGTTTTGTTTTAATATGATATGTCATGGAATATGCTTTATTTTCACTTACCATTGGAAATCATGTTTTCTTGACTTCCACTTAAATGCAAATGTAGATGGCAGTTCAGTAAAATTAAACATTATTATTTTAAATCATTGTTTAAAAATAAATAATATTGTGGCAGACATACATAATCAGTATAAAAGTCTCTTGAGACATTTCGGCGAGGCCTGAAGACCCTTATGTTTAAACAAGCCTTCTGAGTTCTCAGCCTTTTTAACATCTTTTCAACATCTTTTAATATTTTTTACAGGCCTGATTCTTTTATGATTTGCTGCTCTATGCCCTTTTTACCTGACTATTTTTTATCTGACTGCTGTTTTTATGATATGTGTTAATATATTTTTGTTTTAAGTTATGTTTTTATTCTGTTTTAACCTGTTGTAAGCCGCCTTGAGTCCCTTCGGGGAGAAAGGCGGGGTAAAAATAAAGTTGTTTTATTATTATTATTAAAATAATAATAATAATAATAATATTACAGTTTTTCAGTATAGTATTATTTACAACTTGGATTACTTTAAATGTAATTCAATTTGCAATAATTTTGAAGCTTGTCATGGAAGTTTTGGATGATTTTTTGATACAAATTTGTTTTCTTGCTTTGTGATCATTTTGATGTTCTTTTCTCAAAACAAAAAGACTATACGTTTCAAATTCACATATGTATAACATTAAGTGAAGAACTTTAATTTTTGAATCATAATATTTTGCAAAGCATGGTACTCTGTAAAGGTAGAAAACTTTCTTGCTTGGCTCACTTCATTAATAGTTTTTATTGTATTATGACTATGTGTGTGGTATTAGTTTTCTGCTGTACTGAGACTTATTTTTCTGTGCACAATAAAGCACATAATAGCATGGATTATCTAAATTGTAGGTGATAACAGATTGAGAAGAAATGAATGATGAAGATATAGGATACCACATGTGTATTAGTTTCATATGAATTATTTCTCAAGAGGCTGATGAAAACTAACTTAGAAGAACAAGAATGCAATGAATGAAAGTTTGTGTGAAAGCTTACAATAAATGGCCAATGATTTAGCCTAAAAACAGGTGATTTGTAATGGAAGATGTTGAAATCTGATTTACTCTTTTAAAATATGAATAAAATAGTTTGATGAGCAGGCATAAATAATTCAGCAGAATGTGACATGTAAGGAATGGTTAGAGTTGCATTCTCTTAAAACTAAACGGAAATGCCTTGATAAACTCCTTAATAAAATTGCTTTCTGATTGTCAGTTGCTTTTGCTGGTTTTAAGGAGACATGTACAAATGTCTAATATACTTACATATTTATCTGTTGCATATCCTCTAAACTAGCAGTTGTAGCTAGTGGATGATGTTGCCAACTGTTTAGTTTTTGTGGCTGCTACTTCTCAGATAACTGCTCTTGCATGTGATCCAGACATTCCTGAGCATAGCTCTGCTTGTGGAACTTTCTCTACTGAATGGATGATCCATGGGAAGACAAGAAGCTGTCTGCACTTAAGGCATCCCTTCTACTAGTTATGCACCTTCTGCTGTGCTTGTAGAGCTATAGTCAGAACTTCAAACCCCAGATGGTTCTTCAGATGTCGTGAGGAGATTCATACATGGAAACCTCTTCCCATTGTGTTTGCTGGATTGCAGTGGCATATTGTATAAATTAGCGTAATCATTAATTGTGATGAGTCTGTAACCACATAGGGAACTAGCTTTTTGTACTGTTTGCTAATGTGATGGTAAGAGTGTTTAATAGGCCCATGGATCTTTTCAAGTATTGTTGCTTTTGAGTTAACCAAACTCCCAAAATGAAACATTTGACAATAATAATCGGTTGGTAACACATCATAGGATGTACTCAACAGCGTCTGTCATTAATAACACAATATATATAGAAGCACCGCATAAAGTTCAGAAAACTGAAGAAGGGTTCTTGAAATGTATTTTGCAGTGTGAAAAGCCTAGAGTCTTGGACGATGTTGTGGTAGTAAATTGCACTAAACAACTGCCGAAAGTATGCAGGTGATCACTGTATCTGAGCAAGCTAGGGAAAGTTTCATAGACAACTCCTGCAGCGGGACTTAACAGTTAGTGAGAAACTACTGCATGGATGGACTCTGTCAGTCACTTGTCACAGAAATTTTGTCCTTGAGTACAAATGTGTGTATGTTTTCTCTGATATTGCACAAGGTATAAAAATAGCTGCTTGTTATTCTAAAACGTGACTAGTAATGAACCACTAGCTGATGTCATAAATATGACCTTTTCATTCATTCATGTGCATACTTCAGATCTGATGCAGTATGTAATTTAGTTCAGAAGGCAGAGTCTGAACAGTCTTTATGTCAGTGAGCATCTCCTAGGTTGTACTTTGTTTTGGTTTCCAGGCTTTATGTAATTTATTCTTTATCAGAATCAAGTCATATTTCTATGAAAATAAAAAGGCATCTTTATTTGTAAATAAAATTATTTCTTTTGGCACAAGTAAAAATAAGTTCTTAAGACACGATCCCTTCCTTACCACATGATTTTGTATAACTTTTAATACAAAAAAGAGAAAGTCAGGATAAATCTAAGGGAGGTGGATGCAGACTTCCCATTTCCCTTAACATTCTGTGCTGCTCTTACATGTGCACATAGAGGAGGGGTAGCAAGAAAAGGGAGCTGCCTTGATCTCTATAGGATCTTGCTCTGAAAGATCTTGCTTTGACTGCTAATGTATTAATAGCACTACAATACATAGATGTTCAAAATTTTCTTTTCTAGGATCTTTTTTCAATCAATGCATATGTTTATGCTCAGAAGCCACAAATGGATATTCACAGCTTTGAAGGCACCTTTACACGGGTAAGTAGTAAGTACATGCCTCGTCTCTAAGTCCATTTGCCTCATAACCAAAATCCGCAGATGCCAAAACCATGGATAATGTTGCCCTGTATATGGTTTTTTCTATTTTGCAAGCTGCTTTGGATTCTCATTTGAGAGAAAAGCAGGGTATAAATTGAATGAAAGAAATGCGTACATACAGGTTGGAGGCAATATAAATTGAAGCGAGATATTTCTGCTTAGCTACAGACTGCAATTTCACATCTCTTAAGCCAGTGGTTCTCACACACTTAGCACTGGGACCCACTTTTTAGAATGAGACTCACCACCGGAAGTGATGTCATGACTGGAAGTGACATCATCAAGCAAGAGAATTTTTAACAATACTAGACTGCAATCCTACCCGCACTTACACTGGAGTAAGTCTCATTGACTATCATTGTTCAAAGAATATACATAGTAGCTTGTTAAAACTATAGGTCTGTAACATTTCCCCAGATGCAGTCACATACAATAGTAGCATCAAGTCTATTAAAAATAAAATATTGAAATAAATGGGGACCTACCTGAAATGGGCTTATGACCCACCTAGTAAGTCTCGACCCACAGTTTGAGAAATACGGTCTTAAGCTGTTCAAGGCTGAAAACAATGAGTACCAACCTGTGTTTTCAAACATGTCTCATATTTTCTGGTTAGTTTGGGCAGTTATATCTGTAGAATTCGATTGCATACAATCCATACATTTTAATCACTGCTGTATTTTGTTTGTGTAGAAAAAAATGTGGAATCCAATTATTGCATCCTGCTAAGATCAGTGATCATGGTGAAGTTTGCAATTGGGAGTTTTATTATGAGACTCAAGAGCCCCCACTCCCTGTCCTTGCCCATAACAAACTGAGCTCCTAGGTCCAACTCATAATAGGTTGCCCCAGTATTACCACTCCCTGTTACTGGTCCTCCTATTTCCAAACTTGCCAGAGAGGGGGTCTCTAGAGCAGGCTTGGCTTTTGGGAGGACTGAAGAATTTTAAGATGCTTGTACTGAGAGTCCATTGTCTGAGGAATAGATTTTCCATTGCTGCTTGGTTCTGTGGACTAAGCTGGGAGACGCTGGGAATTCTATTTACCAGGCTCTCTGAAGGCAGTGGATATTTCTGTCTGCCTTAAAAATGAGATTTCTGCTTTTTCTATGAGTCCTTCCTAATGCTGCTTTTGCCGAAGTAAGTTTTGGGAAAAAGGGATTGACAAGGAGGCTGAAGAGAGCATTTCAAACTCCTAGAGTACTTTTGAAACTGTTCCTTGATAAAGCTTGGGGAAAAAATAGCTGGATGGGAAATGTCACCTATCACTAACTACTTGTAGGATTTTTCCCAATATGCCGACTCCCTGGTTTAAATAGAATACATACTGTCTGAATGCTGTAATTTAAAGACGTTATCATGAATGTTCTTTTTCAGCACTTATCCCCTGCTGTTATTTAGTCAAACTGTCACTGGACAACATGGTTCACTATGTTTTTAGATGCAAGTTGACAGATAATGGAATCACCTCTTCAGTTTAACATGAGTCTGTCTTGAATTTGTTTATTTTCCTAGTTATCCTAAAGCATAGGAGGAACTATCCATTGAGCCTACAAAAGGCTTTCATTTTGATTTACATTTTATTTCATTTTCAAAAATTAAGCAAAATAATGCATTTGAAAAAATAACAAATTGATCCCTTATTTAAAAATGTTAAATAAGTTGCATTCAATGAAGTGTCTGCCTTGCTGCGTCAGTGGTCAATAAATGACTGCTGGAGATCTCCTTGTGGTAAGGGTACATTTGTCCCTTTGCCCTGGGGTAAGCTACAGCAATGGGACAGCTCAGACCTGCACAGCAGTATCACTGGTGCAAGTCCATATTGATCTGTGCAGGTGGATCTGAGAAGGGCCTTGGGATTTGGCATTCACCAGCACTGCCAATCCTGCCCACTCGCAGGTCTGATCCATCCACCCTGTCCCATCTCCTCCCCATTCCTCCCTTCCCCGCCCCTGCACTGGACTTACCTGCTTTGCTGAGCTTCTTTGGCTCTGTTAGCACCACTGGAAAGGCACTGGCTTTCCTGCCAGTGCATCTGAACTTTGTACTGCTGCAAAAGTACTTTGCGGCAGTTCATGCTGGTGGAACACATGTTCTATGGTGCAGGCCTTCAGCAGGATAGAACCATAAGTTGACTTAAGTACAACTGTATCCATTTAAATGGGTTGTGAAAAAGGCAAAAGAAAAAAATGAAATTCCATTTCCATGAAACATTTCTTTAAAATAATTCTTCACTACAATTTTGTAGTTTTAGCTGGCTTACTTCTGGTTAAGTTACTTCTGGTTAAGAGTAAATTCTAAAAGTCATTCTATGCCAAGTTATTGTTTGTATTTGCCACTTTTTATTCTTTTGTTCCTTTATGAATGGCTGCATACCTTTATAGATGAAGTGATTTTAGAAGTTGATTCTGTTTTTAACAGGAAGACAGTGATCCAACTGTTCATGAAAGCCTAAGCATAGAAAATACATTATGGGCCAGTACTGTTGTTGCATCAGGTAAGAAACAAGGCATGCTTCATTACTAGGCGTGCTAATGAGTGAATAACTTCTTATTGAAGTAACTTGAATTTTCAAATTTTTATTATTCTTTTTCTCCTCTTTTCTTTTTCTATTCCTATTTTTAATGAACTTATTTCTGTTTAGCTTCTCTCTAGGATTTTGAACTTTTCATTTTTATAAGTTTTAAAGCCATTATTTTGACTTGTCTTGTTGGCATCCTTCAGTCTCGGAAGACTATGGTGTCACGCTCTGAATGGTGGTTCTAGAACAGAGTGTCCTCTCCAGTGCGTGACGCCTGGGTAAAGTAGGTATGGAGGATAGGCTGTTACCCATGCAGCAAATCCCCCCTCTCCACGTCACTGAAATGGTCCAATGGAAAGGCAGAGGCCAATACGGTTGGTTCCATTTTGACTTGATGGTTCCCATATTCTCAGTGCAGAGTGGGAGGGAATAATAAATGGCCATCTTTGGAAAATTACCTGTAATGGGGTTAAACATTGTGTTTTCCTCCTCAACTGGCATATACAAGAATGAGGCATTGTGGTGGTGTTTATTATAATTTTTTGTATTAATAAATAATGGAGTTAAGGAAGGCAATTTTCCTTAAACATTTTAGCCATTATTTCAACCAGAGCTTCAGGATGAAAAGTCTAAAGGAAGATACTCCTAGTCTCTACGACCATAATGTAGTACAAGTGTATGTACATATTTCCATACAATAGAATTTTGTAAATACATCAGATTGTGCAGCTTCAGTGTGTGAAGCTGGATTCTTTCTGGCTTTAATCTAGTGTATGTACATATTTCCATACAATACAGCAGGGGTGCCATTTGTGGCCCTTGGGGACCCCTACTTCGGCCCGCAGGGAGCCCTCAGTCTCCAATGAGCCTCTGGTCCTCCGGATACTTACTGGAGCTCATGCTGGCCTGATATGACTACTATCAGCACGAGGGCCGACTGTTTGACCTCTCACGCAAGCTGCGGACCAAGGGCTCCCTCCGCTGCTTGCTGTTTCATGTCTGTGAAGCAGCAGTGGCAACAAAGGAAAGGCTGGTCTTGCTTTGTGCAAGGTCTTGCTTTGTGCAAGGTCTTTTATATGCCTTGAGCTATTGCAAGACCTTCATTTGTTCATATAAGTTCCACCTCTAATATATTCATTTATGAAAATTTATTTAAATTTATTCAAATTTTTTTAAATTTTAAATATAAATTCATTTTTTCCTGGCCCCCAACACAGTGTCAGAGAGATGATGTGGCCTTCCTGCCAAAAAGTTTGGACACCCCTGCAATAGAGTTTCGTAAATATATCAGATTATGCAGCTTCATTGTGTGAAGCCAATACTGTTTCTTTCCATAAATCATACGTCATCACAAAAGAAGTATCAAACATCAATACATAAATTTTGCTGTTGCTTACATAAATGTATTTAATTTATCAATACATAAGTTAAATCTAAGGCCTGATCTAAGGCATCATTAAGCATATGTCTGACTAGACTCTCAGAGGTCCTGCATATAGTACTCTGATGAGCAAAATAGCTTACAATATCTGCAGTATTGCACTTCCCAGTTAGACAACCTACCCACAGAGGCAGAGGGTCTGTCCCAAGCTCATACCAGGTATCGCTTAGCAGGTGATACAAAATGGTACCCATTTGACCTGCTCAAAAATAACGAATAAAGACCTGCTATTTCTTGGTAGGCAAGTGATGCTATAATAAGGAACTGATACTCTGATTTCAAATAAAATAAATACAGGTAAAGCCTGTTTATTCATGAAATTTCTAACCATGAATCTGACTCAATGTGGACAAAAACCTGAAGCGCACCTCTAGGACCTCTGGAGGCTTTTCTGAGGCCTGTGGAGGCTGCACGTTGAAATCCATGGGCCTCAGAAGAGCCTCCAGAGAAATGGCCTCCGAGGCTTTCCCAGACTTGGCTGCACCTGAGCCCTCCAAAAGTGACTGGACTGACTCTTCTGAGGCCCATGGAGGCAGCGTGCAGACTCCACGAGCCTCAGAAAGTCCTCTGGAGGTTCTCAAAAGGCACTTCCGGTTTTTGCCCCAAAATTGGAAGTGCCCTTCTAGGACCTCTAGAGGTCATTTTGAGGCCCATGGAGGCCGCACGTGGCCTCCAAAGGCCTCAGAACAGGCAGAACTGAATGGACCCCAATTTTGAGTGACTTCATTTCACGCGTAATTTGATATTCATATGGGTTCCAGGAATGGAACCTTCGCAAATAACAAGGGTCCACCTGTATTCTGTTTTGTAGCACAGACACTATTTCTGCTTCCGTTTCCTGGAATTTTATTTTTAAGACCAAAATGTTCCTTTTAATAAGTCAAAAATGTTTGAATTCATAAATATTCTAATAGGAAATGGTACCCTGGATTAATTGAACCTTATCTACTATGCATTAGATCCATTATACACTTGCATTATTACTGTTACTGATCCTCGGTACTATTGATTTTGTGGTTTTTTTTTGTCAGGACAGCAGCAACTAGAGCTGAATGTTTGAGGTATTCCCCCATATAATTCCCTAAACATATCATTGTGACCTAACTAGACCCTTTATTTGACCTTTGCTGATAGCAGCATGCTTTTCTGAGCAAGATAAATTATATAGCCTACCTTGTTGCTGTATCTAGCAACACGTACTTTGTATCTTAAAACTATGCACATGTTGTTGGCATCCTTCAGTCTCAGAAGACTATGGTGTCACGCTCTGAATGGTGGTTCTGGAACAGTGTCCTCTCCAGTGCGCGAAGCCTGGGTAAAGTAGGTATGGAGGATAGGCTGTTACCCATGCAGCAAATCCCCCCTCTCCACGTCGCTGAAATGGTCCAATGGAAAGGCAGAGGGCAATACGGTTGGTTCCAGCGACGTCGCAGGAGTTGCCAGAACGTGACTGTGTTCAGACATGAACTGCCTCAGGGACTCCGGCTCCAGATTTTGCCTTGAGGTTGACTCCTGAAGCCTTTTCCATAACTGGATGTAGCCACAAGGCAATGGAGGTTTGGGATCAGAGTTTTCCTTCTCTCAGATGAGCTGCCTTCCCAGGCTAACAAGTCCCATCTACCCGGTGGTGCTAATAAACTATGCACATATATTGTAGAGAAATAACAGGTGAGTTAGGGTTTAATAGTCCTTTTTCCTTCTGACTCTGACATTTACTTTTTATAACTTTTTAAAAATGTCATAGTCTTGGTGCAACAAAAGAATAGAATGATATGTGATATTCTTATAAAAGAGAGAAATATGAGGATTTGTCTGTTCCCTACAAAGTAAGTTTGTTGGTTTCAGTTAAAGATTAAATAGAGAGTGCAATCCTGTTCTCTTTGCACTTAGAGGGGTAAAACTGGTGACATGGAGAATATTGCCCAATCCAGATAGGTACTAGAATCATCATCATATATCGTATTTTTCGCTCCATAAGACGCACTTCCCCCACCAAAAACTCTGATTGATGGGACTGATTTACTTGGCATCTGTGGACTGGAACTGGACTCACTTTTGCTTGCTGCACTGGTGAGTTGCACAAGGGGGACTGATCAGCCTTAAGCGGGCACAAGGTCCAGTGGATTGGGATTTGGCAGAACATCATTGTAGCAGAAAGATAATGTGATCCCCTATTTGTGTGCACCTGCTTTTGTGAGCTTCATAAATTCTGACTCTAGTGATGATGAGTTCTTGGGGTTTCCAGAAAACTAGAGTACTCAAACCTTTAAGTCTCTCCATTTGTTAATGACAGTGATAATGGTTCTTAATGCCACTGTTGACTGCTGTTCACTTTACATGGTTCAAATGTTATTCTGTTATAGTTTATTAAATATTTTATTACACTATTTGGTTCAGAATATTTTTTTTCCTGTTTTCCTCCTCTAAAAACTAGGTGCGTTTTATGCTCAGGTGCGTCTTATGGAGCGAAAAATATGGTATTCTACATGAAGATTGTTGGTCTCCTATTGGCAATTCAAAAGATTCAAAAGATTAGAATGTGAGGGAGCACAGGGAATCTGTTTTTGAACTGATATGGCAAAATTCCTGAGCATGCATAAGATTCCTAAGTCCAGAGCTGCCATTTGCACATTTGCCATTTTCATTTATTATCCAATTGATTAATTATTCATATAATTAGTTTCTTTAGATTTGTGTTTTGCTTTTTTTAATTGCAGGAACAGTAATTGGTGTTGTAATTTACACGGGAAAAGAGACTCGAAGTGTAATGAATACATCTAATCCAAAGAACAAGGTAGGGTTTGTTTTGTCTAAAAAGAATACTGAAGTAAACATCTTTTTCAAAAAATATGCAATGTATAGAGAAGAGTAAGGGCTTGTCATATAAATATTATTGTTCTCTGATTTAGAAAGGGTACAGTTGCTGACCTAGCCTTAAATTTTGTTGCATTGTCTTTGTTTACATTAAAATAGTTTTCTGTCTCTGTTTCCCGGAAATCATAGATAGGTATATTAGATCAGCTTTTCTAGCTCTTGAGCAGTCTTCTTTCAGTTCATCTTCTTTATGTGTTATATTATGTGCAAGATACACTTGATAGTCGAACATTTAATTACAGGTATGCACCACTTAACGATGGGAATATGTTCTCTGATCCCCATTGTTATGCGATTAGGTCTTTAAGTGAACATTCAGTCCAATCTATTGCCTTGTTGTGTAAACAGACACTCCCTGCCAGACACTAGCTGACTGCACAGGCTACTGGAGACTGATTACCTCTTCTTTGCATTAAGAGCCTCTCTGTTGTGTAAACAGATACTCAGCTGCAAGCTGTGGGAGTCAGGATTGCCTCCTTAAGAGCCTCTTTATTGTGCTTTGACCACCATCATACCTGCGGTCCGTTAAGTGAACAGCTGTTAAGCGGCACACGCCTGTACTTTATTTGCTCATACTTATTTTGAGCAGTTCATAAATCTGGGCTGCTTAAAACTTGAGAAGTTTGTAATGCAGTTTTCAGTGTGCTGTGGGTTCAGAAAGAGGACTTGTGACTTTTTATTTGCAGTTGCAGAAACAGCAACTAAGAATCTTGTAGCACTAGTTTTTTCAGCATTTTTAAAACTTATACTGAAATAAGTATAAATAATCAATAAGGTACTCAAGACTCCCTCAAGAGAAAGATGGCTCAACATATCAGTTGCACTAATGGGGTGAGTGTGAAGGTGGGGGTTGTTGCCACCTTGTGGATGTGGGTTTTTTTTCCCGCCTCCCACACCTTAAGGCTTAAGCCATTTCTACTTAACATTACATATATGCAACTGGGACCAAATGTGTACACCTGTGGGCCGGGCGAAAATGGATTAATACACTCAAAAGGGCATACAGCTAATTGCTTGTCTCAGTAACCAACTCCAGTATAACACGCACAGTGGGGCTGATAGCCAGTTGCTCATCTTAACAACCCAATCCAGCAGCCCCCAGAATCGTCCGCGCACCTTCAAGTCGAACGAAAAACAGGCAAGCCTTCTCCCCAGCTGCACCCCACCAATGCTGAGCATGCAAGTGTGAAGACACTGCCACTTTACTTATTTAAGGACACAATCCTAACTTACGCTGGAGCAGGCCAGCTGGCGGGCCTGTGCTGCATCCAGTGCAAGTTTGGGGCCAGAAGCAGCACAACCCGAGCTAAGGGGAAACCTTTCCCCTTACCTCGTGTCCTGCTGCACTGGGCCCAGTGGGTCTACTCGGATCTGAGCCAGCTCAGAAGGTGGTGCAAATCTGAGTAGAATGGAGCAGCCAGAGGCTGCTCTGTGCCACCCAGAATGGGGTCAGGATCCAGCATAACCACAGGATCCTGACCCCATCTCCCGCTCCCTGCCTGCCAACTTCCTGCCCCGAAACGCCATCTCTCCCCATGCCCTCCCTCCAACCCCTGCACTGGCTGAGCTCAGCCAATGCAAACGTATCCTGCCAGGCCTGGATCCAGCGTGGGGAGGCCAGTAGAACTCCTTGCGCTGGCCTCCCTGACTCTAAAGTTGGTGTATATGTGCCTTACGGCATGTTCGCAGTGCCCCCAGGTTGGCACAAGTGACTTGTGCCAGCCTAACCCAGAGGTTAGGATTGTGCTGTGCATTATTTGAGCAAATGTCAGCCATGAATATACATACAGGCTAATTCAAAGTAGAAGAAAAGTTTATTCAAAAAAGCAAGGCAAAACACCTCCAACAGGGGAACACCACTCCCATTGATGAAAAGAGAGCTCTTTTAGGGTGTTTCTAAGGAGTCAGCATACAAGATAACACAAAGAAAACATATTCTAGTTCTATCTGTTCCACTTTGAAGATTAAAACTAATCATCCAATTATCAGTGATGGCAGACATCCATTTGAACAGAGTGCTTCCTGGCAGTTGCCAAGTTGATTTAAGAACCACAAGGGGTGTAGTCCCAAAGACCTGGGTCTGCCTTGAATGTCCAAACTGACCTCTTGTTATAGCAAAATCTCCTTAATCTATAAGGGATCAGAACCAATCAGTTACACCTAATTCTGCTGAATTAATTACACCCTGTGAAGTTAACTATTCCAATTTCATATCACATACAGAGCAGCATCTGCCAGTTTTAAATCATCACACATGTATATCTTTTCTCCTTTCTACGTTTTTATCTACCTACTCTCAAGGTCTCTACAGAGACTGGCTTAATCTTTTACTCAGGATTTAAAGGCATATTAACCCCTTACTCAGACAGAGTATTTTCAACAGATAATAGCACTCATTTCTCAATACTGCCATAGTCACATTTTAAATAAAAACCCAAATAAGTAACCACTTCCGTGACAGTGGGGGACCATCATGGCTCAAGGTAGGTAAAGAGATGACAAGGGAACATCTAATTACTTTAAATGAACTGAAGTCTCCAGGACCAAATGGGCTACATTTCAGAGAACTGAAGGAGCTTGAGGGTGTGATCTCTGAGTTCACTGTCTGTAATCTCTGATAATTCCTGGGGAACGGAATAAAGTGCTTGGACTGGAAATGTGCAAATGGAATTCCTGTCTTTAAAAAAAAAAAGGAAAAAGGAAACTCTGGGAAAATACAGATCAGTCAGTTTGATGTGAAAACCTAGAAAGATCCTGGAATATATTAAGTGGAATGTCTGTGAGTGCTTGTAAAATGGGTTTGTCAGAAACAAGTCATACTAAGCTAATCTCATCTCCTTTTTTTGATGAGTAGGTTATTGACATGGTGAGGACACAATGTATCTAGATTTCAGTAAAGCATTTGGCCGAGTTTACCTTGTGAATCAGATGTGGGCTGGATGGTACAGGTGTGCATCACTGAAGTAACTTATCCCCATCTTTATATGATTAGATTGTTGTTAGAAAATTCAGCCCAATCTGGTGTCTTTGGGCGCAATCCTAACCCCTTATGTCAGTGCTTTCCATCACTGACATAAGGGCAATGCAGCTCTGAGGTAAGGGAACAAACATTCCCTTACTTTGAGGAGGCCTCCATGAGTGACTCCCAATTGGCACTGCTATGCCAGTGCTGGAAAGGATTGTGCCCTTTGTTGTGTAAACAGACACTGCTTAGACTTCTTGAGACACATTGCATCATTAAGAGCCTCTTCTTTGCACTAAGAGCCTCTTTTTTGCTATGTTAACAGACACTCTGCTGCAGGCTATGGGAAACCTAATTGCCTCATTTAGAGCCCCTTCTTTGTTGTGTAAACCTACACTTGCTGCACAGGGTACTGGAGGCTAGATTGCCTTATTAACAGTCTCTTTGTTGTACTCACCATCCTTACGAAGAAGGTTAAGCAATGCACACCTGTACTACTGAAAAGGGGGGGTTGTTTAAAGATGGTTGAATTAGCTCTGGATGAGTGCTAATGAATAGTTATGTGTCATCCTGGAAAGAGGTATTGAGTGGATGCTACAGGGCCTGTGATGGTCAATATTTTTATAAATGACCTGGATGAGAGGGTAGAAGGAATGCTTATCAAATTTGCAGATAACACAAAGCAGGGGTGGGGTATATCTAACATCCTGGAAAGATTCAGAGTGACCTCGACAGGATTGATAATTGGGGCCTATACCAAAAGATATGGTATTATTTTAACCAAGACTAATGTAAAGGTGAACATAAGCACAAACAAAGACAAAACCGTTAGAGGTACAAGTACAGTATGGGGAAAACAGTTTGGCAGCAGCTTATGTGAAAAAGATTTAGGTGTCATAGACTGTAATCCTAACCACACTTTCCTGAGAGTAAGCCCCATTAAACAAGACTTACTTTTGAGTAAGACTTGGTTAGGATTGTGCCCATAGTGAACCAAAAGCTGGGCGTGAGCTAGCAGTGTTATGCAACTACAACAAAAGTTATTGAAACGTTGGCATCTGTTAACAGAAACATAGAGCACATCCCAGGAAACAATAACAGACCTCACTTGGAATGCTCTATCCAGTTGTGGGCTTGCTGCCTGTCACTCTTCAGGGCAGAGCTGCAACCAATGGTTTGAAACCCAAGTTGGGTCTGTAGGGTAAAGAAACAGTACAGTGAGTTGTAGGATCTGAACAAGTGGGAAAAAAGCACTGTGTATATAGATATGGGAGGCTGGTCAGTTATGACTAGTGCTGTGGAGCTCAGAAAGTTTTTAATTTGAGAGTTAATGGTTGGGGGATTTGGCATCAAAGAAGTTCACGAATAAAAATTTCTGCTCTGCTAGATCCAGAACCTTGTGTCAGGCCTCCCAGCCGAACATGGGACTCCTTTACACTGGCTAAATTGTAGCCCCATTGCGGGGTCTTCTCCCTTACCCAGGGAAGGGGATGAATATCCCCTCCCCTCAGGAGCCGGCGGCAGCTGCCTGGTGGCCATTGGTTGCAGCAGCAGCCATTTTGGTGTAACTCCTCAGGGCCCTGGATAGCTCAGGATTGGAGCTGAACTGAACATGATGGCTTACGTCTTACTGAACATGATGGCTTACTTCAAAACAGCTCTAGCAATGGTCTTTTTTTATCTCAGATTCACAGGCACAAATTAGATCAGATTATTTTGGAGTAGCTGATAGTGGAATTACTGCAATTGCAACCTAATTATTTGCATTCAGTTTAAGTTACGTTTATTCCCATAACTTTGAAACCTAATGTCATCCTGTCCCTGTATGACATTTTGAAAACTTATACTCTCTGCTAGATAATGCTCCAGAGAAATGCATCATTTTAACTTATTTTGTGTTTTTCCTTTCTTCGGGTTCCATGGGATTCTTGAAAATATTGAACTACCTATTACTATTATTATTATTATTATTATTATTATTATTATTATTATTATTATTGTCTGGGGGAAGGGCATTATGTCTTGTATTCAAAATGCTGTTACCATGAATTAATAAAGAATATGTCTGCATTATGAGGTTCTTCCATACAAAACTATCCAGATAGCTGTTAATCTTAGGCAATAATCTTTTTAAGAGCTATTAAAAAGACATTTCTCTTATCATGAGATGAAACTTGAGATTGCCTTTTATAAACTAGGCTTTTATTTAGTAAGAAGAAACTTAATTGTATCAAAAAAGACAAAAAAGTCCTAGTTTAAAAAAAATCAATTGTGACAGGTTGCCATTTTCATGCCATTCATAACAATAAGTTACTTAGAATGTAAAGAAGGAAATGATAATACAAATTGCCTGAGGTACTTATTGCAATCCCTTGAGTGTATTGATTTGTGTTTCTAATAAAAAGATGCTTTTAAATGTGTCATTGACAAAGAGACAGGTGATATGTGCCATTATGTGAATTAGAATGCCCTGTTATTATTTGAATTCTAGTAACTGCATTTTAAAATAGAGCAAAACACAACCAGCACATTTATGCTGCATACAATTGGTTTCCCTTTTTGATACATTGATGTGAAATTAAAACATACAGGAAAGAATAAATTTGAGGTCAAAAGTAATTTTGTTTTAAAGTCTTCCACATTGAAATTGTTGAACAATAGGTAATAGTAACTAAGGTATGCGTTATTGATTTTTGTCATTATATGACTTCCTGAGAACTGTAGTATTGCTAACTATTTAGAATTGGGTTTATATCAAGCAAATCTGTATGAAGAAGAAAATAAAGAAACTTGGGTCAGAAGGGTTAAAAATGTAGTTGCTTTGCATTTTAACAGCTATTCTAAAAATATTTTTAAAGTGTTGCTCCAGAGTGCCATCAACAAAGGATTAAATGGAACAAACAAACAAGTAAATTAGTAGCGCATAGACAAGTTGTGATATAGCTTTTAGGATTATGACAACACATACCCCGCCTTCATTTACATAATCAGCATACTTTGATATTACATCTGCTAACAATTAAAAGTTGTGTTTCTTCAGCTGAAATGTGAACATAAATAAACTTATAATTTCAGGCAGCAGTAAAGAGGCAAAATGTTAAATGCTGAAAAAACAATCATAATTAGAACATCTGGGATGTATCATAGTTTTGGGGAGAAAGTTTAAACTAGTAAACATTGTGATACTTTAAAATGTGTAGTTTCATTTAGCTTAGCTGAAACCAATAAGGTAGACATCAAGTATTTATTGGATATATAAGTCTATACAATGTATAAATTAGTATAATTTATTTAATTTAGTGTATAAAAAGAGACTCGTTCTCAGTTCATTGCTGCAATTCCTTGTATGTAGGGAAACACCAACACAGAGGTGGAGACCTTAGGTGAAAGGGGCAATTTTGTGTCCAAAGAATATGTACAGTAAGTTGTCCAATATTATATAAAGGAAAGTCTGGTTGCTTTGAATTCCCATAGCATCAATATTAAAATGTAAAATAGCATTTATTTATACATGATATCAAATGCTAAGGGATTTATATAGTCTATCCCTTTCATATCCGATTAGGTGCATATAGCCCTTCTGCAAGCACTGTTTGTGGGAAGGTTGCTGATGGGGAGAGACAGCAGCAAGAAATTCTCATGCACAGAGCGGTATGTGCAGGATGAGCTGTGGAAGATATGAAGGGTATCTGGATACATTCTGATAACTCAATAGCAAAATCAGTGAGCAGCATGCAAAATTATTGGTTCCCCTAATAACTATTTAGTGAAAAATTAGTTATGCTAAAAGTTAAAAGCATGTACATTTGAGAATTTTGACCAGTTTTATTTAGCATTTTTGCTTTATCAAGGGGCAGAAGTGTCAACTACCAGTCAATGGAATTTGATCACTTAATTTTTTCAGAATTTATTGAATTATTCAGTGTTTGAACAAGATTTTTTTAGATTAACTTCTTGAAATTCAGTACAGGTATAATCTAATTATCCACTGACTTTTTACCTGAGGTTTTATCTCAAAGTGCCCTTTCAATTAAAGGAAAAGAGTTCCTTTTAAAGTCGCTTTAAAACAGCCTTGCTTAGCAGGCTATCAGTCATTCTTTCTCCAGGCACTTGGAACAGCTTCACTTGAAGGCAAGCGACTCCTTCAGGAGTAGGGGAAAGAATGCAAAGTGAGAATACTTTGTATTCTCTTTGCATTCTTTCCAGTGCCTGAAGGGACGGGTCCCTTGCCTCCAAGAGAAGCCTTTCTAAGTTCCTAGAGAGAGTGAGTGAGTGATCTTCTGCCTGCCTGCTTGCTTACTGCCACTTTTCTGCATTACAGTGGTAAAGAGGCTATTTTTAAACCCTGGGCAAAGGGACATTGTTTTTTAAATGGATTTCATTTAACATGATTTTCAGCATCCAGGGAGGCCAAGACTCAACCTGTACTACATTTTGAAACTTACTTGTGTTTTATGTCCCCCTTCTGGCACCAAAGGCGGTACCCTTTGAGGAAGTGTATTAGAATAGCTAGGAAAAAAAATACAGCAATCAGTTTAAAAAAATGAAGCAAACAATCACACCAGAACAATTCAGACAATATTTGAGAACTTTAACCAATTGAAGTTTTTAAAAAATCAGCTGGGTGCAGGCAGCATTACCTGAAGTACCTGCCTAAATAAACAATGTTTTGATTAGTAGCAAGAACTTGACAATGATGGAGCCATTGGGATCTCAAGGGGAGGAAGACCTGCAAGCTGGAAACTGCAACTGAAAAGGCCCTGTCACATGTCCTGCCAATCGAGCTTCAAAGGGAGGAGGAACATAGAGCAAGGCCTTTGTGCTCTTGAATGTACACTAAATTGTTTCACAGCAGAACTACATTCCATATAACTGCCTAGGGAGCAGTGCTTAAATGCTGATCAACTACGAAGGACTTGTTTTTCTTCTTATGCTTCCTGTAATGTGACCAAAGTGTTCAACCTGAAGCCCTTTAACTTTCATATCTATAAGTGCAACCATATCAGTAGTAAAGGGACAAGTACTACCAGAGTATGCATCCATGCTGTCATTTTAAAAGGCCCAGAAAGAACTTCTGTTGTGGTACGATATGTACTGCACAATGGTCTTTTTTCCCCTTCACTGGACTGGCCATTTCCCTTACAATGAAGCAAAGCTTCACAGATATGCCTATTAAGGTCTATGTTATGGGGTGGAAAGCTGCAAGAAGAGTATCCACAGCACGTACTGAATGAAAAACCATCTAAGTAAATAATGATTTCAAATAGAAGCCTACCATTCTTTAGTTGCATACCCATACCTGGGTAAGCTAAAAGTTTATAGATACCTCATAATTTAGAGAAGGATTTATTTTGTTTCGTATTTAATCACTTGGGCAACAATTTTTCTTAGCTTTGAGTCAACACTTTGTGATTTATTGCATCAATTATAAAAATTGTTCTGTAGCCTAAGGATGTCGACACTGTTGGGAAAAACACAAGGCTAAGAGAAGAATTTTCTAATGAATCCATTTAATATGCTTTTAATTCCAAATGTTATAAACAAATAGTTTTTGCAAGGTTCAGTTTCCGTCTAAAATGATATATTTGTGTGTTTTTAAATTTTAGAATAATGTAGATATGGCAGCATCAACATTATTATAGTGTGATGCTTATGTGCATAATATCTCATTTGTAGTCTAATCAGCTTATTATGGGATGTAATTCCAGCTTTAAAAATGGCATTGAATTGTGCTCTTCATAATGCATGAATCAGTAATCAATCTTATTTGGATAGATATTTCTTAAAACTTAGTTCATTGGATAAGATTGGAAACTGTCAAAGCTAAAGGTCATACATAGATGTTAATTACCCTAAAGGGAAATTAACAGGATAAGGTTGCCTTAGTAAAACAATTCTTCAACTGCAGGTCTTTTTATTGTCCTGTGCCTTGTGCAGACATGGTACTTTAACAATTGTGCAGTAAGAAATGTGTTTTTTGGTTTATAAAGATGCTTGTCATTATGGGTTGTTCACACACTGTTCTTGTCCATTTCAATTTTATAGTTATAGAACATCAGCCCATCCTAACCAACTTTCCAGTGCTGATACAGCCACAGTGAAGTTGGCACAGCTGCATTGTCACTGGAAAGTTGGTTTGGATTGAGCTGTAAGTTACTTTCAGATTGTAGCATTGAAAGGTATTCCTCATATCTCTGGCTCTTCATTGATTCTACCACTCAGATATAAGTGGGGAATACTTATGCCTCTTTTCAACACTTGTTTTCTCTTGTGTATTAAACCAGGGGTCTCCAAACTTTTTGACCAGAGGGCCACATCAAATATCTGGCGTGGTGTTGAGGACCGAAAAAAAAATTTATATATAAAATTTAAATAAATAAATTAGAAATAGAACTTAGATGAGTGAATGAATGAATGAATGAATGAATGGGCTCATTCACTCAGCCTCTCTGGCCCTCAGAACACCCTCCAGACACAATCAGAGCACGGTTCTGGTTATGTTCAGTTGAGTGGGCCAGAGGCTTTCAGGGGACAAGAGGTTGGCTGTGGGCCGGAAAGAGGCTTGCTACGGGCCGCATCTTGCCCCCGGGCCGGGGTTTGGAGACCCCTGTATTAAACCATGAACTCATCTGTCATTTTATAAAGGCTACCACAGTCAGGTTCAGGAGGATATAAACAGCCTGCTAACAGTAACTTTTCTCCTTATGGTTGCAGGCTTATGTAGTCAAAAGTGCTCAGGTGATTATAGGAATTAGTCAGATTATCTAAGAAAGTAAGGAGATAATTTGGAACGTTTTTATTTAAAATATAAATATATGAATAAGTTTCATATATCTATCAGATTTTGAATTGTCAAAGTATATTTACATATTTTTATATAAGTATGTGATGAAAGTGGTCACAGCTATTCTGAGTTTAGTTGCCAATATGGAAGCTGGTTAGCTTACTCTTACACTTTGTGTTTAGAAGAAAACTCGGGACTGAATTTCAGTGAGAGAAGCATTTTGGCTTAATCAGATCAATCTTTGTTCTATGACTATTTCTAATAAAGTTAATTAGCAATTAAAAATATTGCTGCCATTCAGACTGAAAGCTGCTTATCAACAACCCTTTGCAAACCAAAAAGATATTAACAATAGTTTAAGCAGTGAGCAATTTTGTATATACCAATAAAGACTGCCAAGGCAAGTGATATTTAATCTGATTTTCTGATGCCACATGATTTATGATTCTTATTTTTTTATATGTTGCTATAACTTACGGAATTCATTGTAGAGCAAGAATGGAGATATTGGAGTCAGTTTTGGGAGAAGTACGGTATATTTTCACAATTGCAAATTTACTTTAATTTAAGCTACAGAGTTACTAGTAGAGTGATGCACTGTGGGCGCAATCCTAACCCCTTATGTCAGTGCTTTCCAGCACTGGCATAATGGTGCCAATGGGACGTGTGCTGCATCCTGCAGTTGGGTGTCACTCACGGAGGCCTCCTCAAAGTAAGGGAATGTTTGTTCCCTTACCTCAGAGCTGCATTGCCCTTATGTCAGTGCTGGAAAGCACTGACATAAGGGTTTAGGATTGCGCCCTGTGTTAACTAACTACTCTTTACTCGTACTCTTCCTGAAAATTTTGGAACAGCTGATTTAGGGGATTAAGAGCTCGATCCTAACCAACTTTCCAGCACCATGGTAAGGGCAATGCAGCTTCAAGGTAAAGGAACAAACACTCCCTTACCTTTAAGTGGTTTCCATGACTGTCACTGAAATGCAGGATGCAGCACATGCCCCATTGGCACAGCTATGTCAGTGCTGGAAAGTTGGATGGGAGTTGGGTCTAAAGCACCTACATTATCACCATTATTTGAAATTATATGGATTGGATTGGATATGTGTCTTGAACAACTTTTTAGCAAACAGTTTTTGACACATCCTAAAATAAAATCTATAATATGGTTATTTCTCTGTTAGGACCTATTAAACTATGACAAAGTAGTAAGCAAGCTTTCAAGGTCTCGACTTCATCATTTCTTTGGTAGCACTTATATTTGGAATTCACTGCCTCCAGACGTTCATTTAATTCAGTCTTTTCCACTCTAAGAAGTGTTTCAAGACATATTTATTCTATCAGGATTCCCTAATTTGCTATGATTTTGAATGAATGTCTCTCTTCATCTGTCACTACTTACTCCCCACCTTCCTTTCTTTGCCTTTATTTGGCTTTCTGTTTAAATTATAAGCTTATAAGCAAATCTTTGTTATTGTTGATCTTAATACTGTGGCTTTTTAGAAAGCGCTTAAGTAATTGAGCATTATTATGAATGGTGAGTTGTATCCTAAATTCTTCTTGAATTAAGACAGCGGTTTCCAATCTTTTCAGCGCTGCAACCCACCTCTGCAGTGGTTTGCAGTACTGCTGGCCAGAATGACTTACTGGGTACCTCTTCCGGTTGCACCAGGCAGGCAACCCACTCTTTTGGACTCCATGGGCCTTAGAATGGCCCACAGAAGTGTCTAAAAGCTACTTCTGTTCAAACCAGAAGTTCTCTCCAAAAACTAGAACTAACTTTTGGTTGCTTCTTTGGGCCATTTTGAAGCCTGCGGAGGACAATAGAGTGGGTTGCCAGTTCTGCATGATCTGGTAGAGGCCTCTAGGGGTGCCTGGTAAGTCATTCCTGCTAGCAGCATTGCTGGGCCAGTATCCTCTTTCCGAAATGTCTCCAATTTGGGGCCAAACACTACCATGGCAGGTGGGAGGGTCCTACCACACATAGACTTGCAACACACGAGTGGGCCAAGACCCACACTTTGGGAAACCCTGGATTGCTAAGGATGTACAATTTTTACCAGTCTTTCCTTGCCCTTGCAGCCCGCTGTGCCTCATACAGTCATGTCTCCCTGTCTTTCAGGAACAGATTGGGGCGGGAGGGGTCTCTATGGTCTTGTAGCAGAGATTTGGCAGGAAGGGGTCAAGGAGCTGCAGCCAAAGTCAGTTGCACGAGCTTTTATCTACTCATGTTAGGCTACAACCCATCTTCAGGTTGGCTGTTAAAAAAGGGGCAGGGGAGAGATGTGGTATGATTTTTTTTAAAAAAAGTAGACCCAAAGTCTACAGCTTGTAATGGTGCAAGAGGTTTTATGCAGGCTTAGGGCTTACGGCCCAGTCCTTTCCAGCACTGATGTGACTATGCTGATAGGGATGCGCTACATCCTGTGGTGAGGGGGCAGTCACGGAGGCCTCTTCAAGTTAAGGGAGTGTTTGTTCCCTTACCTTGGTGCTGTATCAGTGCTGGAAAATTGGTTAGGATTGGGCCCTTAAATAGTTTACCCTTTGCTGAGTACAAGACAGATTTCACTTTGTACTGAGGACCATTAGTACCATTAGTACAGAGATTTTATGTTGAATGTTTTTTGTTTTATTAACAAAATAAAAAATAGAATTACTTTACTGGTTTGGGTGATTTTAGTACTAATCAGCACTTCTAGATTCTATATTTTAAGTGTACTTCTGAATTAGGTTTATTCTACATTTCTAGAACTCCACTTTTTCCATCAGAGGAAAAGGGTTTTTTTTATACACATGTGAAACAATTCCTGTGAGTTAAGACTGAAATAAAGATTGTGTTGAAAGATGCAGCTTCTGGCTTACACAAAAAACAAAACTCTGTGCTAATCCTTATAAAGGTATTATAAAGAATCAATAAAAAAGTAAGCCTTATAAGTTTAATAGTATAATCATTTGCCTGCCATGAGCTATTGTTGGACTGACAGGAAGATGAGAGAGATAATATGTGCTATAAAGTATTGCAAGGGCATAAATAGTCTTTTACAATATATTAAATTCTACTCATTATCAACCCATTTTCCTATCATTGTCATACTTATTTTGAAAGGAAACCAAAGAAATATCTTGTGTTTAATTCTGGAGTAGATAGTTGATGATCAAAAATTTAGTTTTATTATGTGTTTTCTATAATTTTACTGATACAATAGTTCATTGGTAATATTAAAAAGTGTATGTACTATAACTGTGAACTCTATTAACATTAAAAAGAAATGCCCCTAACTTCATTATAAAGTGTGTGTGCTCCTCAGCATGACTACTAAAATGAGAAAATCTATGTTGCAGGAATATTTGGAACTTTTTTATGTGCTTGCCTTTTTTTACTGGAGAAATGTATCTTATTAAAGTGTGCCTCAAACTGGGTACACTGGCAGGTCATATAAGGTGGTCATGGGACATGGGCTTGGCATAGACTAATTCACAGAATCAGGCCCTGACTGTAGATTCCTATACTTTCAGTAGTGTTGCTGATGCCCCTTGGAGGATAGCTACAATCTCTTGACCTTAGTTACTCGAAGAATGTAGAGGCTGAATGCAAGGTTCAGTTTTTCTTCAACCTTGTGCAAATGAACTTTCTTTCTATGGATAAGACCTAGAGATATTTCATTGAATGTATATTGAGTTCCAAGTAGATGGAGCAGGACATTAGAGAAGGCTGTTCAAAAGTTTATCAAATCAAAAGCTTATGGTGATACATTTGACAGACTGCAAACATGATACATTTGGCAAACTCCTCAAGAATGTACCTGATGTTGGCAGTAATGGTCATTTATCATACTGACTCAGTCCTTGAAGAAGAAAATATAACTTACAGAAGACTTCCTCAAAAGTAAGTTGCTGTTCAGCAGGCAAATGCTTCAAAGCTTAGATACTATGTCATCCACAGACAAGTTTCTTGTTTGACTTACACACACGCGCACACACATACCCATTGGGAGTGTTTCTGTAGTAGGTCTTACTGCCAACAGAGAAATTGCTGCTTTCTGGAATGCATACTGCAGTCTCTTCTGTGTACTTTTCATGACTCCAGGTACCAAGATTCTCAGTCGGGTCTAAATTACATTTTGCCTGTATCGATCAGGCTTTATCTCTCATGTTTTTCATGCTGGAATGCAGTTCTCCTGAAATGCCAATCCATTTCTCCATCACTGTCTCCATCCCTATGTGAAGGCCTTCAGAAGGATGAACTATGAATATGTGTGTGTTTCTGATGGCCATCTTCTAGTAGGCTGTACCATAGAGTTGGACACTTGTGCATTTCAGAATTTCACAGGTATTTCAGTTTTGTTTTGGGGTTTGTATAGTTTTGTATTTCAGTTTTGTTACTGGTTAAAGAAAGGAATAGTGGAGACCCCCCCCCCCATTTCTTGCAGGTTCCTATGTGTTTTAAATGTACCATATAAATGAATACACATATCACCTAGCTATATACAGATATAACCTAATTATCCACGGATTTTTCATCCACAGTTTTATCTCAGTATGATAACAAGTGTCCTTTAAATTAAAGGAAAAAAGTTGTTTAACAATAGCCTTGTTAAGGCAGGAGAGGGCAGCTGGCAGACAATCCATCACTCACTCTCTCTCCAGGTGCTTAGAACAGCTTTACTCCAAGGCAATGATTATCACCTCCTCTTTGTATTCTTTCCTGGAGCTGTGCTCATGGTAAAGGGAGGGGTCACTGCCTCAGAGTGAAGCCTTTCTAAGCATCTGAAGAGACAATGGTTGCTTGCCTGATGCCTCTGTCCTACATTACAAAAGACAGCAAGGCTGTTTTTAAATCACTGAGCAAAGGGATGTTTTTAAATGGATTTCCTTTAACGTGATTTTTTAACGTGAACGGAACCCTTTTGGACAGCAAGACTCAACCTGTATGACATACTATGTCAGGGGTGTCAGACATAAGGCCCTTGAAGCTCTTTATCCAGCCCTCATGGTAGTTGGGTTCTCCCAGCACCACCACCAGCTACTGAGCTGCAAAGTGATGCATTGGTAGAAGCAGCACTGCTGAAAGGGTAGCACTGGGAGAACCCAGTTATCATACAGGCCACCCTTTCAGCTGTGCTGAGGTGTCATTGCTGAAAGGGTAATGTTTTTTTATAATTGGGCTCTCCCAGTGCTGCTCTTTCAGCAGTGCCACTTCTACTAAGCACTAGGAGGAAGAGATGAAAGGAGGCCTCAGCAGGCAAGAAACAATATTGGGGAAGAGGCAAACCAAGAGGATTGAGAAAAGGCAAAGCTGCGTATACACTGGGAGAGCCCAGTTATCATGTAGGCCACCCTTTCAGCAGCACTGCTTCTGCCGAGGCATTTGCATCTTGCCATGTGAGAGGTGCTCTCCAAAGTGACACCCCATCAGACACCATGCTGCTAAAAGGGTGACCTGTGTGATAACTGAGCTCTCATAGCTTGAAAATATGATCAAGATTTGCATATTTTCTGTCATTTGCAGCTAACAAGCTCCTAAGGGGGAAAAGATGCTAATTTTTGGTAATGTTTAATGACATTGTCTAATGACATTTTGGTAATCTGTTTAATGACATCACTTCCTGCTTAAAGACGTTACTTCTGGCCTTCAGCAGGCACCATGAATGCTATACGGCCCACTGTATGAAATTAATTTGGCATCCCTGTACTATGTTGTGTAGTTGTATAGGCTTAGGTTTTTGTCTTAAAATAATTGTCATGGAGCACAATCCTATCTTGTGCTGAAACAGGCAGGCCAGGAGGCCTGTCTTGTATCCAGCGCAAGATTGGGGCCAGAAGTGGCTCTATCAGAGGGAAGGGAAAACTCTTCCCTTTACCCCCAGGTAAGCCACCACGGCCCCAATGGATCTCCTCAGGCTTGTGCCATGTCAGGAGGTGGCACAAGCCCAAGGAGAATGGAGCAGCTTGAAGCATCTTCGTGCTGTTTGGGGAACAGGTTTGGGATCTGGCCTAATAGCAGGGTCCTAGCCCCGCCTCCTGTTCCCTAGGACTGCCCTCTGCCCTCCCTTCCCCCGCCCCAGAAACCTCCCTCCCACCTCCTTCCTATCTCCTCTCCGCCCATCCCAGCCCCCTGCATCGGCAGAGCTCAGCTGACGCAACCCTCCTTCCCTAAGTTGGCAAGGAGACTGGATACAGCCTCCGCAGGCTGGTGTGCATCCCAGCCAACTCCTGAGGAGGCACAAACATGCTTTACAGCACATTTGCAACCCTCCTGGGCGCTGGCTCAACCTGAGGTTAGTATTGCACCCTTAAAGAAATGAACTACAGGTGCAACCTATTTATCCATGGGTTTTTTATCTACGGATTTGTCCCATCGCGAATGGGGTGGGGAAACCGAAAGTCACACACACCTTTGCCTCCTTTTCCCTGCACAGCACTGCACAATCCAAAACACTGCAAAAAGGCTCTGCCTTGCCCAGGCAGGGAAATAGCCTTGGAACCCTGGAAGCGGTTCCCCTTGCAAAGGAACAGTAACACTCCTGGAACCCCTGAGCCAGCAAAGAGGCTGAAGAGGGGAAGGGGGGCCAAAAATCTCTGTAGCCAGAACACGTGCAGCAAGGTGGAGCTCTCTCTCTCTCTCTCTCTCTCACTCACACAGGGACAGGTGTGGTAGCAACAGAGGGGATTGCTCTAAAAATCTGGGGAGTGTTTGCCAAATTCCCCCCTCCCCATTGAGATGGTGCAGGCAATCACCGACACAAGCAAACCCCCCCCCCATGGTGCAAGCAATCATGGACACAAACAAGCCTTCCCACCAAGCAAAGCATGAGATTTAGCCTACAATCCTCTCCACACTTTCCTGGGAGTAAGCCCCATTGT